>NW_010100169.1:192310-212031 GCF_000699245.1 Pterocles gutturalis
CAGCAGGGTTTGGGAGCACAGCCCCAGGCCTCTGCTTTGCTGCATTTATTTTAGTAACTGTGTGTTTGCATTTTAAAGGCCTTTACAAGAAAAGTCCTTTCCTTAAAGTGGTGGAGGCAGAGTGGGAGCTAGCACAGCCTCTGCCAGCAGGCAGCAGAGAGGGGGCTCACACTGAGGAGGGTTTCGGTGGGTACTTGTCGCTGCAGGAGGGATGGGAGGACACCCCTGCCTGACATCCTCTGCAAACAGAGGCAAGCTAATGAAGCAGCCTCATTTTTAAAAGGTGCTGTAGGACCATAACAAATAGCTAGCAAATTTAAGACAATTATTGCAATCAGTTGCTTGGGGCCAAACAAGCTCCTTAATATTCCTGCCTGTGAATTTCCCTTTGTGTGCGGGTGGCAGCTGTCTCTCCGCTTCAGTGCTGCCTGCTTGTTGAGTTAGTATTAGAGTTACAAAGGGTTCTTCTTTGTTCAGGCACCATCCCTGTCCTTTGCAGGATCCCTGGGAACGATTCTGGCATCACCCTGTAAAGGAGACTTGTCAAGAGCCTTGTGAACATGCCAGCCTAAAAAAACTGCAGGGCCCAGCAGAGCAATAGGCACAGGGTCGAGGGCTGCCCCAGAGTAACTGTTCACCCTTTTTCTCCGCAGGGGTCCCAGGCAGTGATTACATCAATGCCAATTACATCGATGGGTATCGGAAGCAGAACGCCTACATCGCCACGCAAGGACCTCTACCAGAAACCCTCAGCGACTTCTGGAGGATGGTGTGGGAACAGAGAACAGCAACTATAGTCATGATGACCAGGCTGGAGGAGAAGTCCAGGGTACAGTGTGTGCTTCCTCTGTTTTCTGGAGCTGGTGGTGGGGGCAGGAGAGAGGGGTGGAGACACTTCACAGCCTAATGGCACCCAGGGAGAGGCGATTTCAGTGGTGTTGGCTCACTGCTGCAGGCACCCCAGCAAGAAGTGCCTTGTAAGCATATCCCTGTGGGGCAAGAGGGTGGCAAAACCTCCTGTCACTGCTGCTCATTAACTCCTGTCTTGCCTGCATGTCTGCATGCCCATCCTTTCCCTGCCCACATCTCTCGTGCCAGAAGGAGAAGAGAAAGCTCTGAGATGGGGAGTGTTGACAGTCCCTGAAGGCCTGGGGGCTGCATCCCAGGAGTTGTGAAGCTGTAATGGGTAGGTGGTATCAGCAGCATCCTGCAGCCTGACAGGGCCCTGGCATCTCTGACGATGCAAGGGAAGGGCTGACGGGGTCTCGTTGCAGTAACAAGACTAATTTGTGCCTTGTCCAATGACAACATGTATAAATGATCAGCTCATACTGCCAAGATTAGGTATTCTGATGTAACAAGTGCAAAACTGCCTGCAAACCGTGGGGAGGGTATGACGTGGAGAGGAAGGAGCAGAAGCCCTCACTGTGGATGATGCTTATGGTGTCTCGTGACAGAGGTTCTTGCTCAGCCCCTGAAGCAGGAGTTCATAAGCTGTGACCGAAGTGCTCCTGTGCCCAGATGCACCCTTCGGGCAAAGCGTGCCCTAGCAGGAGGCAGCTTCTGCCTCTGTTGATTCGGTTTGTTCCTAAAAGTAAAATTTTAGCGGTGAGCATTTGTACTTGCAGAATATTTTAGTGTTGCCATGCCAACGGCAGGAGAAGGGGCTATGCACTCAAGCTGTGAAACACTGGTTATTTTTAGCCCAATAAGCTCATTCTTGAGAAGCAGGAACTGTCAAGTTTGGGTTTAGTTAAAACTTTCGCCTGCATGCTCTCTCTCTGTTTCAAAGCTTTAGCACTGGAATGCTCGCAGGGGTGTCCTAGCCCACGCTGGCTGGGAGGAAGCAGCTGGACAACCAGTCACCCTGGCAAAACAGATCTGCTTTTCCTGCATGTATAGAAATAGGCTCTGTTCATGGGCTTCCCTGGCTCTGCAAATGCCCTACAGCCTGCAGGGAAAAATAGTGTACCTTGGAGACAAGCTGCCTCTAGAGATCCAACCCCAGCTTTGCACTGTGCTTTCCACTGCGCAGCTCTGCCTGCTCTGTCTGATGGCCGCCAGTGGCCACAGTCACCCACCCAGCCCAGACAGGGAGGTAAATTAACCTGACCCATCCTGTGGCTCAAGGCTTGGCACGTGGGCTAAACAAGATCAGAAGCTGCTGATCAACTGCTCTCTACAGCTGGGGGTTATGTGGGGACTTCGTTGTGCCGTCACATTTCAATGATGGAGCGTGCATTTGAAGTACAGGGAAAAGCCCTTTTAGGTTGCCAAGTAAATCGATGCCCAGAGTCCTGACTCACTTCACTTCTGGGCTGCTCAGTTATGGGAAGGCACTCCAAGGCGCATGTTTCTCAAAGGTAACGGGTTTCCTTTGACCCCACAGGCACTTGTCTTTGCCTGAGATGCCTGTGCTGCTAAGCCATGTGTTATCTGCCCCAGCATGCTCCCTGTCATGTCATCCCACAATTACCTCCTGCAATATTGGTTTCTGTCCCAAACACAGTGTCTGTGGTCAGGCTTTTGGTGACAGGACAGGCACTGTGAATCCCTGTCGTGGGCAGGGGGTGACCAGAGCCCTCACAGAAGAGGCAGGCAGCCTGCCTGACCAGGAGTGCTGCCCAGGGGCTCTAGGCTGACCTGAATGGACTCAGACCGCGGCATTTGCTCCCCAGCACCACCTGCCCATGTCCTGGACTTACAGGAGATCATTTTCTCTGTTTTTTCTGTTGGCTTCTCCAGCATCTTCCAAGGCAGATTGGCTTTCAGCCACCTTCCTGCTCTGCTTTTCCTCATACCCCTTTGGTGATGGGTAGAGCTCACTCAAGACCATACCTTTTTTGGGACCAAGGATCCTGGTGACTGCCCGTTGCTGACAGCTTTCAGCATGAGTCACTGTTTTACAGTTTACTCCACTCCAGAGACTTCAAATCTCATCTGATGCAACCCCTTGGGACCCTGCAGCATTGCTGCCTGCTGTGTTCACGCTGCTGTGGGACAGCACTGCTCCAGGCAGCCACATGGTGTCACAGTGTTACCCACGGGTGACCTTGCTTGAAAGTCCCCTTGCCCAGGGGCTTCGGCACAGGCACGGGACTCTCTTCAGCTGCGGAGCCTGGGGTGGGCAGCAGGGCCTCCTGGCGAGATGCCCAGCGCAGAGCAGGCTCTGCCACCTTCCCAAGCGAGCTTCCCAAGTCCCCCTCAGCAGCGCTGTGTGTAGATAAGCTGACCAGGACCAGCAGCAGCTTTGCAGCCCTGTAGGGGTGACACTGCTTTAAAGGGCTCCTGAGCTGCAGGGGGAAAAAAAATCTTTAAAGAGCATCAGCTTTTATGGTCTGCAATTTCATCTGCTTTGATGGTCCGAATCATCCTCCCTTTTTCATGTTTTCACAAAGCGAGAGGCACATAAAGGATAGAAATGGCTGGATTGTGCAATTTAGCTGCCTTCAAAGCTTTCCAATCAGTTTCAGAATCATTCGGTGGCAGTTCAGAAACACACATTGTAGATTAGCTTTTCCGAAGCTGCAAGCGTGGTGTGTCCCAGCCAGGGTGTGTTGCACGAGAGAGGTATTAAAGCAGGATTTCTCTTACTCTGGGCTATCCCCAAGAGCCCGGCAGGGCACAGTCTCCCAGAGCAGTGCCACGGCTCATTCTGTCCCAGCATGAAGCACCAAGCAGCCATCCCTGGACTCTGATCTCCCCTGGCACTTTGTATCCCCAGGCAGGGGTGCAAAGAGGCTGGTGCTGAAAGGCTCTGGGGAAGAGGGGCCTGGCAGCCCCGTTCTGCTCCAGCCCTTTTGCTGGCAGCAATGCCATCTGGAGCTCGTGAGCGGGGCCAGGAGCAGAGCACAGCTCTTGAGCTGAGGAGAGGTGCCCGGCTGCTCTTGGGCACAGGGCATCAAAGGGGAGGGACAGGAACCACTCAGCAAAGCTGCAATAAATGGCTGTTCAGGACATTACTGTGCTCCTCAAGTTAATGAGAAGCAAGCACTGCCAGAAGAAAACATCTCTTATCTGCTTTAGTGCCACAGTGCATCGGCTTCAGCGTAAAATTTACAGAGCTTGAAAATGGGGCATAAACATTATGGGTAAATTTGGCAGAAAATGTGACTGACTCTTATCTCGTCATGAATAAATAATTTTCAATTACCAGCCCAGGCACTGCTATTATCCCACACAGGGAACTCCTCTGAAGTTTGTTTTGTGCTCGAGCACACACGGCCCTGTAGCACGTGGGTGGCAGGAGGGGACTGCTCTCCCCAGGGTGCGGGCACAGGCACAGGGACATGCTGTGCTGCTCCCCTGCACATCCCCTGCAAACCACACCAGGGGTGACCCACTGAGCGGCTGTCCCCGGCACTGGCTGGATGGCATTCTGCCTTCCCCTCACCTCCTTTAGAGAGGGGTCACGTCATCCCCGAGCCAGGTGAGGCAAACTCGGGTGGCCGGAGATGTGGCTGCAGCTGCTGCCTGCTTGTGAGGATGGGATCAGTTTAGCTGTGAAATAAGGTTTGTGACCTCTAAGTTGTTCTCTCTGGAGCTAGTCAGTGTAAAATAACAGGCTGCTGTGTGCTAAGCGAGGAAGAGAAGTCTTCTGAGATTTGTGCAGTACTTGCCATGCTGCGAGCGCAGATCGAAGGCAGCGAGACAGGAGACCCTGGGCAGGAGGCAGTGGAGCTGCTCTGGGTGTGCAGGCACCCGCAGCACCCATAAGGCAGCCTTGCTCCAGGCACTTCTGCCAGGGCAGGACTTACTGAAAGAACCCAAAAAAAAGCAGGGAGACGTGCATGCCTCAGACCCCAGGTTGCCACACTCCAGCAGCCAGAGTGCAGGATGAGGGCTCTTAGCTCTCACAAGTCCTACCCTGCTTAAAGTGCCTTCAATTAAAAGGCAGAACTTCATTGATTTCTAATTAAGCCTCTTGTTTCCCTTCCCACACATTCCCCTGTAAACACACTCGGCTAATAATTAAGTTTACTATTCCTTGACAAGCACAGATGATCTTCCATTCACTCCTCTCTCCTAAGGCAGGAATCCATTTTCGGTGCAGTGCACATGGGTGGGAATGAAGTCTTCCTCCTGTCAGCCAGGCACCGTGGTTCCGCAGGGTGGGGGAGATGAAATAGGGATGCTCAGGGTGCCAAATTAAATAGGGGCCTTGGGGCTGGAGAGAACAAAACCAGAGTAGTTTGCAAACACTGAGCTGTGAAGAGGAGGAGGAGGGCATCAGCAGGTGAGCAGGGAGGCATGCACAGGGAGATGAAGGGGGCAAAGGGATGGGGCCCTGGGGACATGTTGGGGATCTCTGCCAAGTGGGCTGCAGCAGCAGCTGTGGCCAGTAGCTCAAAGTACTCTGGCTGTGGAGTTGGGAGGGAGAGGTGAAAGATGCTGCAGGGCAGGGGATCTCTAGGGAGCAGTGGTGTTTTCAAGGCAGGACAGTGCTGCATGCTGGAAGGGGCTGAAAGGATGGTTGGCCACAGTCTGTGTCTTCTCACAGAGGGACAAGTTGAGTCTGAGCTGGAATCTGTGCCTTGCTGCAGAGCAGTTTTTGAAACACCTAGGAGATGGAGATTCCTAGGGATGTGTCACCTGCCAGAAGGACAGGCTGGCCTCTCTCAGGGATGCTCAATGCACCCCAGCCTGTGGCAATGCCAAAAGGGTGGCAGGGTCACCCCGTGGACTGGATGGAGCCCTGGTGTGGGCTGTGCCCCATCGTTCACCGGGGTGGTTTGCTGTCTGGAGACCATGCTGGCAGGGGCACTACTAGCAATTGCTACACACTGTCTTTGTACCTGGTGCTGCTCTTGCTGCTGTGTCTAGTGGCCTGGCCCCCTTTGCCGCTTCCCACCACTGGCTCCAGGAGAAAAAAAAAAAAAATTCCCATCTTTGAATGTCAATGTCATGGAAAGGAGCCCAGGACGTGCTGCCTCTCTGCTGGGGAATGGGACACTCCAAGAAAGGAAATCTGGGTGTTTGGGACCTCACACACAGTGACTCTTTCCTGTTTTTACCCTTTGGAGGGCAGAGGCCCATTCCTCCCCCTGAACACCCCAGCCAGCAACCAAGCACTGACCCTTTCTCCTCTCCTCCCCACAGGTAAAGTGTGACCAGTACTGGCCAAGCCGAGGTACAGAAACTTACGGGATGATCCAGGTGACCCTGCTGGACACAGTTGAGCTGGCGACCTACACTGTCCGCACCTTTGCACTGTACAAGGTATGGCGCTGGCTGGGCTGTTCCTGCTCCAGGTAACGCAGCACCGCTTTCCGATGCTGTGGGGTGCTGCACAGCCCACAGGCAGAGTCCACCAGCTGTGCCTGGTTTGGCCAAGCGTGTGGTTAGTCCACACATGGGCCATTTCTCACAGCTGGGCTGCAGTGGGAGACTGGTTGCAGGTTGTGCCTTTGGCCACCAGTGGATTTTAGCCTGGACACCTGATGCTTTCCTCTGTGCATTCAGACCCTGTGATGGGCCCCAGAGCAGGGCGTGCTTGCCTTTGGCGAGTGTATATGTAACAGCTGTCCTCCCATTAGAGGGACAAGAGGGGAAGCAGTGAATTTTTAGCACTCCTGTCACTAATAATGCAAATGGAGGGGCTGTGCTGACGTGTGCGCGTGCTCTCTTCTCCTGCCTGCTGTGTACCTCATTAGTGTTTGGAAATCCCAGGGGGCAGTGCTAGCAGCAGTGTGTCACAGAAATGCAAACAGGCTTTGCAGTGAGCTGCCTCTGTGTGTGACTGAGTTGGCACCACACTGGCAGAGAGAACGCAGCAGTGTGCAATGGGGACACACTCATGCCCCAGGAAGACATCTCAGCCCCAGCAGTCATCCAGCCAGTCCTACTGCATTGCTACGTAGATCATTCAACCACACCGAGACAGGAGCAGGGCAGCCTCTGCAGACACAGGCTGAGCAGCCATCCCAGAGAGACCCATGATGCAGAGGGGCAGGGAGGGAACTGGCTGATGTGGCCCTTCCGTGCCCAGTGCCCATTTTTCCCTAACCATGCAGTGAGTACACGAGTAGTGACCCCATGCTGTCCAGAAAGGAGTCTTTCACCTTCTCATCAGTCAGTTCCGCTCCCACATAGCTGCTCTGCTCTCTGCATCAGCTGGCTTTCCACAGAGCATATATGTGTACAGAGGCCTTGCAAGAAGCCTACATTTTGCCTCCAAATTTTCAGTGGCAAAAGCCCAAAACATGCATGTTGAGGCACAGCATTACATGCCTGTTGTTTCCCAGCCAGCTGGGTACCTTTTTACCCCATCAGAGGGTTCCTGTCCTAGGCTGAGGCTGTTCTCATGCAAAAGAAATGTTCTTTGTCTTCAACAGAATGGCTCCAGTGAGAAGCGAGAGCTGCGACAGTTCCAGTTCATGGCTTGGCCGGATCATGGAGTACCAGAATACCCCACCCCGATCCTAGCTTTTCTACGACGGGTCAAGGCCTGTAACCCACCAGATGCTGGGCCTATGGTTGTCCATTGCAGGTATGACTGTGTGTTTGCGAAGCTGTACCTGGGCACTTGAATCCTGGCTGCAGGAGCTTTAACCTCTCCAGCCAAAAGTGGGATCTGTTCCTGAGGAGAAGGTTTCACAGTACCATGATCTGCCCTGCATGCTTGAGCTGGGAACAGGACAGCAACCAGCAGCGGTAATGCAGTGGTGACATTTGTATTGCTACTGCTTTATCAGATTAAACAGCACTGGTCTATGGAAAGCTGCAGAAAACACTTTTTCCTGGAAAACTGCAAGTATCATTTTAAAAATGAGGTGATCTATGCCCAGCATAGGTAGGTGGTACCTTTCAGAAGCACATCATTAACAGACATGCATGCGTTGACCTCTACAAACATTCATACGTAGTATTTACAGTAGAACTCTTTTGCAGGGTAGAAAGGTAGCTCTTTAAGCAAAATATTAGTCTACTAAGGCTCAGCATCTTATCCAGGCAAGATTTATCTCTACCAGCCAAGTGGGGACTATTACAGAACAAACCACTTCATCATTGCTGTTCCAGCATACGCCTTACCAGCAGTGTTTAATGCTCTTTCATGCTCTGTTTCAGATGGGAGTGGGGTATAATTAACACACAAACAAGCTGTATTGAAGCCCCGTTAAGGATCTGACTTGCACCATAAATGAGGAAATGTCTAGCTCCATATCTCTGCCTGTGTTTACATGTCACAACAGCGTGTCTGTTTTCGGGGTGCTCTCAGGGTGAGCAATTTGGGGATTGCTACTGGCCTTCCACCAGATGTGGAGAGGCATCCGGTGCTTGAGCAGAAGGCTTAGCATAGAAATCCATCACCTTACCTTTCTGCTTTCCCCTCTAGGGCTGACTGTTCTCATTTTATGGGTTAGGAAACAGTGACCCAGCTTAGAGGACAAGCAGGCTTGAAATTATGGGCTTCACTGGTGCCAGAGCCCAGCCTGGACTTCAGGTCTTCTGACTTCATGCATATGTACGCTGTCACTCTCCTGCCTGTTAAACACATTTCTCCTTCCCTTGTGGAGGTGCTGCCAGCCACCGCAGGGACCCACAGAGTGACACCGTGTCCTTTCCACACCATCAGTGAAAGGGGGACAGCAGAAGGGCTAAGCAGCCTCCCACATTCTCCAGTGCCTCTCTCCCTTACTCCGGTCACCTCTTGTTTGGGGCTCAGCTCATTAGCCCTCAGTGTGGGGAGCAGCCTTTACTCCCCTGTTGTGTGCTTTAGGTCCAGGTGCTCTCTTATGCAAGAGCAGAGCTTGCGTGGTGTCTGTAGGAGACAGCATCATCTCAGGATAACTGCTTTGTTCCCGCAGTGCCGGCGTGGGCCGAACTGGTTGCTTCATTGTCAT
This sequence comes from Pterocles gutturalis, assembly GCF_000699245.1. NCBI lineage: Eukaryota > Metazoa > Chordata > Aves > Pterocliformes > Pteroclidae > Pterocles > Pterocles gutturalis. The sequence continues at coordinate 201,154 of NW_010100169.1, forward strand.
TGATGCCATGCTGGAGCGGATGAAGCATGAGAAGACCGTGGACATCTACGGCCACGTGACATGCATGCGCTCTCAGCGCAACTACATGGTGCAGACGGAGGACCAGTACATCTTCATCCACGAGGCCTTGCTGGAGGCAGCCACGTGCGGCAATACCGAGGTGCCTGCACGCAACCTCTTTGCTCACATCCAGAAGCTGACCCAGGTGCCACCAGGCGAGAGCGTTACTGCAATGGAGCTGGAGTTCAAGGTAGGTGACAAAGCCCCAGCACTGCCCCTTCCCCGACGCCCTGTCTCTGCCCACAGAGCCCCACCGAGCTACTTGTCCAGGGGTTGGGAAAGGAGAGCCGTGGATCATTACAGACAATTACTCTTTTGTGTGTTTCTAAACCAGGTAGGCAGTGATTTAAAATATATTTGAATTGTAAAGCTTGTGTTGGCCATGGTCTCCCCTGGATTGGCAGCTTCTGGGGAGGATATAAAAGGCAGATGGATGCGCAGTTCTCAGCAGCACGTTCTGCTCTAGGTTCAATGTGCGGCAGGAGCTGCATCTGAAATCAGATGCAGATCGTGTTAGCGATAATTGATGTTACTGTGAACAACTTGTCTGGAAAAGGCTCCAATTTAAATATGTGAGACATTTATAGCCTCATTTCTTCAATGCTGAGCTCTGTTATCTTTTAACCAGCTCAACACCAAGCCTCAGTGTCTAGAATTGGTAAAGGTAGTGTTTTAAGGCACACGGTTTTTAAGAAGCCAACCCCACATTTTGCTATCTGTGAATGCCTACTGCAGGTATTTATTGCAACCTTGGAGATGGAAGTGCGCTCTGGTAAGCGCCTGTATTCTCAGATGAGGTGCATTAGTCCAGTGAAGTCATGCAGGGGAATATAGCTCATGCAGAGAGGCAGCAGACCATGCAGGCTGTGAAATGAACTGCAACAATACAGCTTCACCCTGGGGATTCCCTCCAAATGACAAAGGAGCAGGAGAGGCAAAATACTGACTTTCTGCAGAAACTGGGAAAAGCTGAGCAGCTCTGTCCTGTGGTCATCAGAGCTGCTGGTGTCCTGGGGATGGGACAATAGAACATGCTGCATTAGTATCTCATGGTGCCACCTGCCCTGAGAAAACCCCTCAAGGGAGCCACAAAATTAGGCTCAACTCTAGCAACTCTGTTGTAAGAAAGACAAAAATTTGCTGTTTCTCCAAAGGTCTCTCCAGAACAGTAATAAAATTTGCCCTTCTCTGTGCCCTAGCAGTGCCCACTGCATGGAAAGCCCTGGGGAGCAGTTTATGGGAGGACCTTACGTGGCTGCATCTCTCCCCAGAGAGCAACCCTGTCCTTCTGCAGGCAGCCTCTGCCAAGGGCCAGCTGCTACACACAGAGAGCAGTGTGGCTCTGGAGATGCTGGAAAGAGTCTTTTGGGAAGGAAGAAAAAAAAAAAAAAGATGAAAAAAGAAAAAAAAAAGAGGGACTTCTGTTTGAATGTCTCTGCCAGCAGATCTAAGTAACACATTTACCATGACTCCAGTTTGCAGGGCTCAAAGAGAACCATAAAGTGTCTCACAGTAACCCAAAATAGATATTCTTTACCTAAAACTGTCACAATTCTCACATTTTTCTTGGGTTCTTCTGGGGTGAGAAGTAAATAGAAAGACACTGTTGGAAGATGGAAAGCTTTTGTTCCCTGACAGCACCGGGTGTGTGTCCCTGGTTCAGCGAAGTGCACAGCTTCATGTCCTGGCCCTTTGTTAGAGAGCTGCTGTGGGTCTCCACTCCACTATGGGTGGCTTTGGGGCGGCACCAGTGGGTCAGTGCAGGGTCTTCCCCCTGCTGTCACCTAAAGCCATGCACCAAAAGCCAGCAGCGAGGCCAAGCCGTACCTGGGTGTGCAACGTCACGGCACTGAAAACCAGACTGATGTAGTGTGAAACAGAGCAGCTGGACACAGCCTCCTCGTAAGGTGGTGGCAGAGCCCTTTGGTCTAGAAAGGGCTGGTCCCCAGTGGCTGTCCCTCTATCAGAGGAGGGAGTGTGGCTACATGCCCCGAGGGACTCCCTGTCCTGCTGCCAGCATCCCAGTTTTCCCCCAGGCTGCTGCATCTCCAGCAGAGGTCTGATGTGTCTCCTCCTCTTTCAGCTGCTGGCCAACTCTAAAGCACATACCTCACGTTTCATCAGTGCCAACCTCCCCTGCAACAAATTCAAGAACCGCCTGGTGAACATCATGCCATACGAGCTGACAAGAGTCAGTCTGCAGCCCATCCGGGGTGTCGAGGGCTCCGATTACATCAATGCCAGCTTCATAGATGGGTACAGGTAAGAGCCACCTTAGATGCCTGGGCAAGCCTGTCCTGCCTGCTTGGGACCCCGGGCAGAGCTGCCTTCTCCTCTTTCCCAAGGACTGGTCCTGGCTGCCTAGAGGTGGGCTGGGGATCACTTTGTTGCATTTTATCTATTTCTGTCTTCTTAAGATGTTCCAATGTGTATACTTACAATATGTGAAGACTGCTAGTGAGTGAGCGCTGCCAGGCTGGCTGGTATTGCTGTAGACAGATGCCCACATGGCTGGGGTGGGAGGCTCTGCTGGCTCCTGCGGAGGTTTATAGGATCTTCTGGTAGGCATCACTTGGCATGTGTTTTGTATCTGCAGCATCTAACGCAAACCTCCCCCCCCAATAGCTGTAGCAACCAGAGGTAGAAGTGTGCTTGCACCACATGGCTGATCCAGGCAGGAGCCCAAGACTCATTCTCCCATGTCTTGATTTTGGGGGGAGACTGTGGATCTTCAGGCAGGGCTGGTGCTGGACACTGGGGAGCCCATCACTGGCTTCTGCTCCCCAGTATACCTTTTAGAAAGCACAAATTAAGATCTAGTGAGGCAGTAGTGCTTAGGGTTTATGTATCTATCTGCTGGCATCACATTCTCAGGTGCTATGTGCCAGGAGAGCAGAATGCAGGGAAACAGCCCAGTGGCCACTTCGCCTTCCCAGCCAATCCCCAGACAATAAACCAGACCAAATCCCAATGACGCACATACATACGTTCCTGCCATCTCTCTGTGCACCATCACCATAGGGTCACCCAGTGCAGGAGTGGAGGATCAATGATGGATGTGGCACAATCCCCCTCCAGCTTGGCTCTGCCCAAACACTTCTTATGGGCTGGTGACCTCCCAGGAGCAACAGGCGCTGCCAAAGGGAACAGATGTTGGTGCAGCCAGGCCAGCAGCTATGTGCCTCCAGCCCTGCTCCAGCAGCTGAGCCCAGGAAGGGTTCCCAGGGGGAAGGGCTGTGTGGAGGCAAGAGTGGGCAGGGCAGAAGGGGAGCAACCCTGGGAGCATCCAGCACAGCAAAACCACAGCAAGCCAGGCTCCCTCAGTGGGACAGAGTAACAGGGAAGGATGTAGGAGATGGAGAACAGCTGTCACAGAGCAGCCTCTGCTCCCTCCTGCCTGTGTGGCTCCAACTCATCCAGCACCACGTCAAGAATGCAGCCACCTGCCTGTGCGCCCACCCCGGCAGCCTGGTGTCTGACAGGTGGGCTGCAGCCACTGTGTCCTGGCTTCAGAGCTGATGAAGAGCAATGCTGGCTTTGCCCCTTGGTGATGCTACAGAGGGAGGACTGCCAGCACAGCAGGTGGTACCATTTCAAGTGCTACCTACCCTGTCCGTGAAGAGCGCTGTTATCTCTTCCTATCCTTTCCTGTGAACTGAGCCATCTTCCTCGGTATTACCTAAAGAGATCAGTTAGCCCAGGGTCCTGCAGACATCACTGATGCTGCATCTTTATTAGCTCTTTTGTTTCATTCTGCACCCCCACTACCTGCTTTTTATGATGTCTTATAAATCCACCTTGAAGCAGACCCTGTCTTCACCCTGCACATTACAGCTGTCCTGTGGCACGTTCATTAATTTTTAGCATCCGTGGAGAGGTGAAATGCTGGATGGGAGGATGCCGCTTCTCATCCTGCGGGCTCCGGCGCCTCACAGTGGTGAAGCAGGCATGCCTGGCGTGCCGGGCTGGGTGCTCAGCAAGCGAAAGAACTGGCATGCTGGAGCCAGCCCTTCTCAGAGTGTTTTCCAAGGGTGTTTTTTTCAGGCTGGGGCAGGTCAAGCTCTGCTTTCACACAGGACATTTAAGAGATGTTGTGGTTCACACTGGAACTGAGGACAAATTTGAAAGCTTAAAAAAAGTTGGCAAAATGGTATCGGTGTTTTCCACACTGCCCTCGTTATCAGTTGGCATGCACGATGCAGGTGACTTAATTCAGTTGCTCTGTGTCTTCCCATGCAGCAGGAGGGACCGTGGGCGTTGCAGAGAGTAAAAGTGCAGGAACCCGCGGGTGCTGCCAGGATCATCCCCAAGCACAACCTCTCCTTTCAGCCCAGATGGGTGCTGGCAGCCTGCTCACATGGGCCTGGGTGCCGAGAAGGTTCTCAATGCAGCAACGCTAGGGACAAGCAGCAGGAAGAGGCTGGGCTGGGGACAGTCACCCCAGCAAGGACTAGCAGCCTTCCTGGCTCCTGCACCCGGTGGTGCTCACTGCATCTGTGGGGAGCACTTAGAAGACACGAGAGGGGCAGGTTCATCGCTCTCCCGGAGTCCTTGGCTAGTCCTAGACACCCATCTCCTGCAGCTGCATTGTCAGCCCTGCTCCCTGCTGCACAGGGCCCCTGCCAGCAGCTCTTCCAGCCCACCAGCCCCCAGGAGCATCTGCTGCCCGTCCCCCACCTCCCAGCTCTGGTCTGAACACCGTCTTGTTTGTCGCAGGCAGCAGAAGGCCTACATCGCCACACAGGGACCACTGGCTGAGACCACGGAGGATTTCTGGCGGATGCTCTGGGAGCACAACTCCACCATCGTGGTGATGTTGACAAAACTGCGCGAGATGGGCCGGGTACGAATCCTGATGGGGGGAAAAAGGGGCCGTGTGGCTGCTCTCCATGGGTGCAGCCTCCCAGCTCACTGGGGGCAGCCTCCTGTCCCGTGGCTGATCCTGTGGCCCCACAGCCACGTGTGCTCCTGGGGAGCGGGAGGGAAGAGTGGCAGCTTGTTGGTGCTAATGTCTCACCGTGCTCCTCATCCACAGGAGAAGTGCCATCAGTACTGGCCCGCGGAGCGCTCTGCCCGGTACCAGTACTTTGTGGTGGACCCCATGGCAGAGTACAACATGCCACAGTACATCCTCCGGGAGTTCAAGGTGACAGATGCCAGGGTGAGTACAGCTGCTGGCTCCCCAGGTCCCCTGCCTCCTGTGCCTCTGCTTCCCACTTCTGCCCTGCCCCAGCAAGCGTGCAACCACTCCTAGAGGGACCAGAAAGCAAAGCGCTGCCTTGCAGTGCAGGCAGAAGGGGCTGCTGCCACCCACCTGCTGCTCTTCTCCCCACAAGTTCCTTCCTTGCCCACGGTGTCAGTCCCTGGTGAGCAGCTCACTGCTCCCTATCAGCACCAGACCCAGCCTTGCCGGTGCTGCGCACTTGGGCAAGCGTCTAACATGGGCTCCCCTGCACGTGGAGTCTCCATGCGCAGCATCTGACTGGGCACAGGAACCCTGTGTGACAGCAAGTATGGTCCTGGGGTGGAGCTGGGCCCCAAACGGGAAGAGAGCACTGCCCCAACAGACCCTGCAGAGGCCCAAAGCCCTGCTCAGCTCAGCCACCCTGCGGTGAACACAGGAGAGCAGAGGCAGGCCCCAGACGCTCAGTGAAGAATCTGCCTGGGCTCATCCATGGCCCATGCGCCCCCTCGCCTGACCTGGGCAAAGGAGGTCTGAGAGCAGGCCAGCAGTACCCGTGCTGAGGGGAGCCAGAGCAGCCCCTCTTGCTGCCTCCTCACCCACGGTTCACGTCTAACCCCCCTGTTCCTGCAGGACGGCCAGTCACGGACCATCCGCCAGTTCCAGTTCACAGACTGGCCTGAGCAGGGAGTGCCAAAGACGGGAGAGGGCTTCATCGACTTCATTGGGCAGGTGCACAAGACCAAGGAGCAGTTTGGGCAGGATGGGCCCATCACGGTGCACTGCAGGTGAGTGGGGACAGATCAGCGCCCACCTCAGCCTTCATCAGAGAGTCCTAGGAGATGTCCCCTGTCCCGCATACCCGGCATCTGCCAGCTCCCCTGCACTTGCTGCCCCTCCTGCATACCACTGGCAAGAGGCAGGCAGGGGACAAGGAGGTGGCAACATCCATGGGTACTGTTGGCAGCCCTTCTGCCGGACAACTAGATGAACCCCATGCCCTGGTGGCACTGGTTTGTAGCTCCTGGAAGGGTCCTTGGGCAGGGCAGCGTGCCACAGCAGCTTGGCCCAGAAGCAGGGCAGAATCGGTGGGCCCCAGGGGGCTGAGATGGCACCTCTGGCTGGCAATGTCCCTGTGGCCTCTCCTGGCTCCACTGAGCATGTCCCCATGCTCCATGAGCTTCCACCATTCTTAGGAGCTCTGCAGAGCCTCGCTGGGCCTGGCAGGTCTCTAACAGCACCTCTTGCTCCCTCTGCACAGCGCTGGGGTCGGGCGCACAGGCGTGTTCATCACGCTCAGCATCGTGCTGGAGAGGATGCGCTACGAGGGGGTGGTGGACATGTTCCAGACGGTAAAGACTTTGCGGACGCAGCGGCCAGCCATGGTGCAGACAGAGGTGAGTGTCCCCTCCTCCTGGGGGGTGGTGAGAGATCTGTGGGAGAAGGGGGGTAACCCTGCTGCCCGCTGTCCCTGGGTCCCCACTTCTCACACTTCCCCCATTGCTGCCTTGCAGGACCAGTACCAGCTGTGCTACAGAGCAGCACTGGAGTATCTCGGCAGCTTCGACCACTATGCAACGTAACTAGTGCTTTCCTCCAGTCGCGGTGGGGATGTCTAGGAGTGGAGACAGGTCCTTCTGAGCCAGAGCCGCCCATTCCTCAGTCCTGTACAGATGGAGATGCTGCCCAGGCAGCAGACCTCCATGCCAACCAGTTCTGACCACGGCATTTAGGAACTTCGCCCCAGCGCCAAACGAGGGAATCTGACTCCAAAAGCATTTCCAGTCTCTGGCTGAATTTCTGCTCATGTGCATCTCTCGCCCTCTCTCACGCGACTGCATTTCACAGCGAGGCTTTAGGTGGGTGGAATGGGATCTTTTTTTTAAACATGTAAAATAGTTACTAGTGGTTTTTATAATCTCCTCTCTCTTTATTTTTTATTTTTTGCAAGTCTTAATGTTTTGCCCAGGCAGAACTGGACCCGCCAAACCTTTGGGAGTTGGGTTTTTTTTTTTTTGAAGTTTCTTTTTGGTTTTACATTTTTTACTGCCCTGTGTTTATTTCAGCCCAGTCACTGCTGTTTCTGCCCATTTTAGTGCAGCTTCCTTGGTAATTTGCAGCAGCTGGCTTGTGGTTCCTGCCTGGCTCCATTCCCTGTAGGCTGCTTTTTAATCCTCTGTAGAATATGAAATTTCATGGAACTGGACCTAAGCTACCAGATATTTTTTTAGCCTCTTCCTCCCCCCCCCATCATTTCCTGAGTAGGTTTGGGTTTGGGAGGGCATGTGGGGTCGCCAGAGAAACGGTGCCCTTTGTCAGCTGGAAACCGTTCAGTGGTATTACAATGCGTGTTAAACCGATCAAGTGACTGTGTATATTGGCAGATCCCACTATGACGTGAGTTGTCGTCGCCTTGTTTGTGAGAGACCTGAAATCCTGGGCTCAGGCTTTGGAGCCTCTTTTTGTGTGTCTCGCTGGGAAGGGGGCAGGAGAAGCGAGGGTGTCCCACACTTCCCCAGGGAAGGGGTAGGAAGAGTGAGACACGGCCCTTTTTGTTCATCCCGTGGTTCTGTGCGTGCAAGCGCCATTCTGTCACCTGTCACCAGTGAAGTGCATCGGAGCATTTACAAAGGCAAGGAGCACAAGCCCAGCTGTCCCCAGAGCGGAGCCAGGCAGGCTCTCTGGAAAGCAGGGTACTGCAGGGAAGGGGAGGGGAGTACACATGGCTTCAGAGGTTGGGTGTCTCTATAATTTCTGCTATCCTGCAAATGTTAAAAGTCACTAGAATATTGTACTTTCCGCTACTTCAGGACGTTCTAATGAACCAATGTGGCAAGACTACTGGACTTAATTTAATGGTACTATATATTAATACTCCTTATTATATCACGCTTGCACTAAAGACAGGGAGTGAGCAGCCCTCTTTCGAGTGCATTGAGTTATGAATAAAGGTGGTGGAAGGGTTTCTAATTGTATTATCACATGTATTCCGAATGTTAAGAATCCAAGCTACAATGAAATCAGCAATCCAGGGTTGGTAATGTTGGAGGACACATTCATTTTTACCTTGTGGATGCATAGTGCTGTAGGGGTCACTGTTGTATACAGTCTGTTTTCTATTTGTTAATAAAAAAAATCTACAGCATCATTGCATAATTCTTGATGTTAATAAATTTGAATAATCGGGTTTCATACAAGCTGGCTTTGCTGTCTGTTTCTTCAGCAATAAGCAGAGGCCATAGAGTCCCTTGCAGATGGACATGCACCCCAGCCTGTTGCCAGAAAAGTCCTTTCCCATGGGCACATCCCAGCCACGAGTGCCCCACTCTTCCCACAGGGACCCTGTGCTGGCAGGGAGCGCAGAGACCCTCTGTGACAACCCCCTTTGTGCATGTGTGTGCTCACCTCCTGCCCAGCTGCAGCCATACCAGGGTGCACGGAGAGTCCTCAGTCCTTGGCGCCTCCGGGAATGGCTCCTGCCAAGCCTGGTGTTGCAGCCATGGCCCTCTCTGGGCCCCCCCCCCACTTCCCAAAGGATGGATATTCCCAGCAGGAGGAAGCCAGTAGCCACTTTCTGCCCAGGCCATGCTCTGCCCAAGCTGTCTCAGTGATGACTGGGGCCTGAGACCTGCTCTTCCCACCGGCTCCACTGCCAGGTACTCATCCTCGGACGGCCCCCAGATGAAGCAGGATACAGTCCTGGGGTGATGCTGAGCTTTACTGGAAGCATGTTTACCTGCACCCTCCTCCCTGCCAGCATGCTGGCTGCAGGACCAGGCTGGGGTAGCTACAGACTTTGTTGTGGTTTTGCAGGAAAGAGAGGTGTCGGTGGTGGTGTGTTTGGGGGCAATATCAGTCCTGGATGAGGCTGAGACATTGCCAGCCTCCAGGGACACTGCAGTAATAATGCTGTTCGGTGGCACTGAGCGCAGTTGTGTACACAAAGTTACTGCTCAGCAGTAAAACCATCGCCTCGCCCCTAACTGCAGAGCAGCACCTGAGCACGTTCAGGTGTGAAACCCTCGCCAAGACACGCGGCTGTGCCCACTCTGCGTGGGCTGGCCAGCCTCAGCCCTGCCTGCGTGTGAACTGCAAAACCCTGGGTCCGTGCTGGCTCCTGGGGAGAGCAGCACCTGCAAACAGGACAAGTGTACAAGGGAAAGGCCAGTGCAAGGGGCAGAACCACATCGGTCCTGTCCATCCTGTGGTCTGTCCATCCTTCCTGAGGAAGCCAAATCTGCCCTGGCCAGCCTGTGCCTGACGGGTGGGAGCACATGGCAGACAGATGTAAGCTTTTCCCCGATGTGACTATGGGCACCTTCTTACTGGCTCCTTGCTGACTTTGCTGGAGCTCAGCCACGCGCCGTGTTTCTTGCCAGGCCAGACCGGCACCTGAGCAGGTGCCAGATGCAAAATGGTGTTTCCCCCTCGTCCAGCTGGTTCCTACCCCAGTGCTGTGCCCCCGGCATGACCTGAGGCTGGTGGAGCCTTTCCCTGGCTCTGCTGCTGGGCAGCCCCACTTGAGGATGCAGATTTGAGGGCAAAGCAAGCTCCTGCCCTTGTGAGGAACACACGTGTGCAGGTGTGTGTGCACATGCACGTGCCAGCACTGCTGGCATCGGGACACTTTGCTTTGCATCACTGCCAGGGCCCAGGATGGCAGGGCTGCATGGCCAAGCATGCACCTGCTCCTACATGGGTGCATTTGGGGAGGAAGGACACCATCGTAACCACTGCGCTTTAGGAAGCCAGCCAGCTGGGCACCTGCCTGCACTGCAGCAAGAATGCTTTGGCTGTGCTGCTAAACCACAGCTGGCGACAATGCTTTTGCCACATGGATGTGCCACTCAGGAGCACTCACCAGGCACAACCCTCTAGTCTGTGTGTGGCTTCAAGTGCAGTGATATGCTCTCACCAAAACAGCAGCTGCTGGAATGCTTGTGTAAATGCACATGTGCATGTACTTCTTTCTCCTTGTCCTAGAACACTTGGGGCCTCCCTCCCCATTCGATGTCGTGTTCTTAGCCCACCCAAACCCTTTACCACTAATCCAGGGAAAACATGAGGGAACAAACGCTCCTAACTGACCATCTCTGCAGGCTCCACTCCTCTGCCCGCCATGCGTAAGGCACAGAGTGACCTTTTCAGGTGGTCAGTGAGCTGACCTATACACCGAGTAGAGGCAGGAGGAGGGAGAAAGAGAGAAGCAGCAGCTTGGCATGACCCACGCTGGGAATAACATGACCGAGCCTGGGCCTCAGCAGCAAGGGTGTTGCTGGGTAGATGCTGTGTAGGAGCTTACATTGTGGGGGTGAAGCCACATGGCCGAAGCCTCATGCTGGCCTCACAGGGCCCAGAAAGGCTCAGCACACAGAGAGGACCAGGAGGCCCCCGAAGTGTGAGGATGTGCTGCTGCCTTGGCAAGGGGACGGTCCCGAAAGGACAGGGAGGGCAGAGTGCAGCAAAGGCTGCTGCTGCCTGTGGGGGAATCCCCACTCCTCCTCCTCTTCACACAAAGCCAACGCTGCTCACCTAGAGCCCACTTGCCCCAGTGGGGATGGAGTCATATCAAGTCATATCAGTTTAAAAGCACTTATTCCTTTATTCCCCTTTATCTCTGCATATCTCACAAAATA
>NW_010100169.1:212070-214115 GCF_000699245.1 Pterocles gutturalis
AGCCATGTACAGTGGACAGGGATGCTAACCCGGTCTGCCCTCAGAGCCAGCACCTGGGCTGAGTTGCTCAACTTTCCTTGGCCAGAAAGGATTTTATCCTGGCTGGTGGGGCTTTTTCACCCCATCTTCTTTGGTATCAGTTTGAGACTTCTCCCTCCATCTGGTATCAGCCTGTCTTCAGGTACCACGCTGTGCTCCAGGTCTGAAGGGAATGGGCCCAAGATGGTGCCATAAGGTGGCGTTTGGCCTCTTTCCTTTGGGGTCTCTCTGACAGACTCACCATATTTGCACTGAGCAATGCAGCTGGGTAGTTACTGCTGGCTTTTTTTTCCTAGTGAAAATTTTCCATTCCTTAACTATACGAGGTAGCCCTAATGCAGCCTCAGATAAGCAGCTTTGTAAAGGGCATGGTTTGGCAGGTGGGACAGCAGCTAAATGGCAGCTAGTCAAAGGTGAATTCTCGGGGACTGATGTGCTCTTCTGCTCGTTAATTTTTTTTATTCATTCCATCGATACCTGTAGGAAGAGAGCTGTGTAGCCCTGCTTGGCTTGCCTCCTAGTGATGCTAAATCATAAGATCATAGAATGGTTTGGGTTGGAAGGGACCTTTAAAGATCAGCTAGTCCAAATAACATCCTGCCCAAGTACTTGCCCTTTGGGATTCCATTACTTTAAATTTTGTTTTTCAAGGGCAAAATAGTTGTTAAATAAGGAAAAAAAAAAAAAAAACCAAAAAAAACAAAACAGCTGCACCACTGAACAAATCTGGTCTTACCCTGTGCAGTAGCTTGGCAACTCCTTCCCCCACAGTCCTGGCATTTCTTGTTCTCAGCAACATTGCCATTTTCATTTGTAAAGTTTCCCAGTTAAGACTTTTTTTTTTTTTTTTTTTTTTTTTGCTTATTCTGACCTAGTTCATTTCTGAGAGCAGGAAAAATTCTGATCCCTCCAATTAAAAGCTCATTGTTGCCCTTTTGCCAGTTTTAATAAGCAATCTCAGTCCACAGTAACAATTATATGTCATCAAGCTTTCCTGCCTACGCATTTCTCCTCATGGCAACATTTTACCACTCAGCATCATAAAAAAACTGGCTCATGTCTCCAGATATTAGAAAGCTGGTCTTTCTTGACTAATGGATAGCAAGTACAGCTGGCAGGCCACCAGAAAGGCCAGAAATGCAGAGTTTGTCTCAAACTGTTACCTGACAGTTGCTTGTGTTGCTCCTCCATCTGTAGGAGGCTGTGATTTTCAATCCACTTTGGGGTTTTGGTCTGTATGCCTGGCAGTTTGGAGCCTGAGCAGGTCAGAGAGGCAGCAGACCACTGAAAAGCTCTTTGTATTGAGGTAGCATTTTGGTAAGACTTTCAGGGCTGCCTCATGCTATAGTGTGACACTGCAGGAAACATATCAGGAGAAACATACAGTGAAACGAAGATTTTGTTTAGGTATGATGACAAGCTTGAGGGACCGATGTGATCTCTGAAGACAGTTATGAGCTCTTTCGGGTGGCTTGTGCTTGCTTCCAAGGTTGCCTATTGGCACTTAGACATTCAGAAAGCATTTAGCATGACATGCTCTGTGACAATCGCAGCCGGTCCCAGCCAAGGGGGGTCAGTATTCCTAGGCAGGCTCTGTCAAGCATTCAGCCTTGTCCACACTTCAAAGCATTTCCTGCCAAAGCTGTGCTGTCATCTCCCAGACCTCAGCACAACAGGAGTGGATTATCAATGCCGTACGCTGGTTACGGGGACACTTTTCCACATGCTGACCTGCCTGTGCTGTCAAAACAACCTGGCGTGGGCTGGGCCTGGTGCCGGTCCAGCCCCAGGTCGCATTTGCTGGCACAAGTTGGCACAGTACCCAACTCTCCTTCAGCTCCGCCTGCACACAGACCTCGCGGGGTGTCGTTAGCTGGTTAACAGCTGGCAGACGCCTATTGTGTGTCACCGCTCAGCACCGAAACCCCTGAGCTCACCGCAGCACCCGTGTGCACGGGATGAACACCCAGCGCTGCCCACCCCGCGCCCAGCGCCCCGCCTGACCG
>NW_010100170.1:0-74782 GCF_000699245.1 Pterocles gutturalis
TCTACACTTGCCCTTGTTAAATTGCATTTGTGGAAGTTCAGTTAATGTTTAATTCTCCTGATATTTTGTGGCACTTCTGGGCTTTTTTTCCAACCTGCCTTTGGCTTGCTTTCTTCAATATACAATCAGTGACGCAATGGTGTTAGACTATGGCTGTGTACAGTTTAAGTCACGTCAGTTCTTTCTGGAGGTGGTTGCTTACAAGAAGTGCCAGTACCTTTAGACTTCTAATTTATCACAGTCAACCAGTTACTGGTTATCTTGGTTTTAGTCAAAGATGTGTAAAACACAAGAATACAGTCCTGTCCTTTCTCCAAAGTGTATCAGTATTGTAAATTAGTATGAATTTTGGTTTTCTGGGGTTGTTCAGACTCCAATAAAATTCAGATTTTGCTCCCTTCCTAAAGATCACTCAACTGCCTGCTTGTATTCTTTCATTTTACTTCCTTGCATTGTCCCTTGCTTTTCAAACACTGAATAATGCAAAACCCACAAATTGATCAGCAGGATGCCATTCTGCACTTGTAGAAACATGTTTGTGTAGGAAGTTCCTTTCTCTGGAAAACACTTCTTTTTGCCTCCTGCAACCACAAGAGGTACTCACAGACTTCATTTGTTCCAGTAGTTTCAACAGCCCTTACTTCTGCATTGTCTGTTTAAAACATTGTCTCTGATGTATGATGCGTGTAGATGCATTCCAACCCTGAACTGCTCCAGTTCAGACAGATAAGTGGCAGGCAGTACTAACCCAGAGTCACTAAATGGCATAAGGACGCAAGTGTTTTCTTGTAGTTGGTGAGTTGCAGCTTAGTCTGCACTGGGTGAGAGGCAGCGTACTGGCATGACTTGGCATTGATCCCAGGCTGATGAGGTCGTATGTAGGGATCCTCACAGAACTTAACCTAGACCTTGTTCTTCCGAGTCAGTGGTTTAGCTGTAGATTATTTTTGAACTGATCTATATTTTTGCTAGTCTATTTCTTTGAACATCTTTCTATAGGACACTATCTTCAGTCAAGGACCTGGACATATAACTACTATAAAAAAAATAATATATATAATCATAGGGTTTGAGATAGTTCTCCTATAAAAGCTGTTGCAGGATCTCTCTACTCACATGATCTATGGTATTTCTGAGCTTTACTGTGAAGATCTTCATCTGAATTTACTCTTACTCGTTTTCCTAGGTTCCTCAGGCATCTGGGACTTCTACACCTGCTTCCTCTTTACCTCAAGAACTCTCACTACATGCTGAACCAGTAACACAGACGCCAAGACCTGAATCTAGATATCTGCCTAGAAAGAAAAGGCAAGTTCAGTTTTTCAGTACTGAGCCAAGCTAGCACTTCCATACACATGGCCACCCAGGGCCACCCCCCTCTAAAGTAAAATCTTTTCCTCCTTGGCAGCATGACAGTGAAAGATTAATTTTAACAGAAAGATTTCCTGTTTCTTCTGCTATATATGCATATTTTCTTAAACATAGTTATAGGCATTTACACATTCAGCTTCTACTTCATCGTATAAAAATGCGCTCATGCAAAAAGTGAACTAGAATTGTACAAGGTAGTTTCTTCAAGTTTTTAGAATAGAAATGAAATCTGTTTTCTGTTTTAACAGATACGAAAGTTCTACCACAGATTCACTTGAAGAGTCTCTTTCCCACAGAAAAACAGAAAAGCTATCTGAGCAAGAGCTTCACGAAGTGTCAGAAAAACTCTCTCGCAGGTTAAATGAACTAGATTTAGTAAGTGAAATCTATTTTTTGTTGTATCTGAGCAAGCAAGCCTTAGTGATGATAGTGGAGAGAACCAGAATATAAATGTAATACTGATGAAAAGGGTATCTGCAACTAACAGCCGACTATAGACAGTTCTAAATTTTGCATGAACTATGGAACCTGACCCCCCCATGTCTGTCCAACAGATGTTAAAGAGCGCTTTGGGTGGGCACACCAGGGAAGAGCTGACAGATGAAGACAACCTGTCACAGCACAGTGACAGTGTCATGGATTATCGCCGAAGGAAAGCTGAACGAGGTAACGATTCTTATGCCACTTAAGTATTAGTATGAAAAGGAATTTATAAAGAAATCCTTCTTGTGTAAAGCTGATACACTGAACCACTCACAGTTAGTTATCACGTTTTGTATTGTTTGTTCAGTTATATTTTGTCTTAGAACCGAACCTGAGCAACAGTAACAACTACAAATAAGTTCCCATTTAACACTTAAATAGCTATGGTACTAAAAATACAAGGCAAACGCAGGTGCAGTAAAAAACCCATTAAGTGGGGGAGGGACAGAACACATGCTCAGGGATAGGACCGTGATTCTCAGGTGCGGGGCTGTGCACAGTGCACTGCACTGGAGATTCCTCTGTGCTGAACACAGCTGTGTATCTAGTGTCTTACAAACATACTGAGCAGTGTGTGTGTTAGTGGCAATATGGTTAAATAACCACCCTGTATATACAGCAGGCTATCAACCTGTCCTATAGCGTGATCTAATCCACACACACAACATCAGATTGCAAGATGGAGCTGTTTGTGACCCTGGCATATAGACAGTCTCTCACCTTGAGCTACCCTCAGCTGCTTTTTCCTTTCCCATCTTGAATATCTCCTGCCACCTTTGCTATTATATAAACCCCCAAATTCATGATTTGGGGCAGCGATAATTCTAAAGGCAAAGGCTTTAGCTTTTTATGATTTGTGAGAAACTTTTTGACTCTTATGCTATGTGTTTTGGGGGCTTTTTTTCCTTATGTTTGGCAGGAGGGTTTTTTTGTTTCAAGTTAGATACTCAATGAATCACCTTTCCTTACAGACATACCACATTTAAAGTACCCAGGCAGGCCACGATCCCTTTCTCCATCCTCACCCTCATCTCAGCATCAGCTCTTTTCTGAGCTGGAAGATAAGCTTCGCAGTAATGGAACAGGCCAAATAAGGAAAATGCGCAGCCAGTTGCAAAAAGAAAGGGATGAAAGAACAAAAAAAGCAAAGGTAATTTCTAGGTTAGACCTACTGGTCATTCTTACCAAGTTATACTAAAAGCATTAAAACTGAATGCTCTTAACGGGGGCATCTGGCCCACTTCAGTAATTTTTAACTGTTGAATCTGCAGACTGCCGAGGAAAAGACATCAACTCCAAATTTTGCAAAAAGGGAAGTTTAAAGTGGAAGAAGTTACTTTGACCC
Organism: Pterocles gutturalis; assembly: GCF_000699245.1. Lineage (NCBI taxonomy): Eukaryota > Metazoa > Chordata > Aves > Pterocliformes > Pteroclidae > Pterocles > Pterocles gutturalis. The sequence continues at coordinate 3,200 of NW_010100170.1, forward strand.
ATACACTGAACAAGCTAATGAGGTGGCCATATGGACTGATTATTTTCTCTGAAAACTCCACTTATTTTTACTTCCTAGATGGTCGCTAAAGCTTATGAAGATGAACTAAGAATTTATGAAGCGAGGGAGAGGCTTAGACTCTCCAGGCTCAGAGAAGTCATCAAGGAAACGGTATGTGATCCACTACAGCGATTATTGGTTGTGTTTTGGTTTTTGTGGGGCCTGTTTCTTTTTAAATTTGTCTAACATGATCTGTCCAGACGCTGGATATGTCTTTTGGATAAAAGAACTCTTTGACTTCCAGTGTCATAGTCACAGCACTGCATGCTCCTAAAGTGGCAAACAGAAGGACAGCTTTTCCTCAGAGGGAAATCCAAGGGACAAGTAGTTTTAGAATTTAATGCCTGCTCTCGAGGGTAACTTAACCACCATGCTTCTCCCATGAAGGGGTAACTTCAAGACACTCAGATTTAAAGAATTAAAGCTGAGTGAGCAAGTAGATAACTTCCATAGACCGGCCTAAACTTCTGCACAGATGGGCACTTCTTCCTGCGCACACATCCCCAACAGCTAGCTTAAATCTGCTTAACATTGTCGTGGTCTTTTTTAACTACTCTAAAAGCTGGGTTTGTGCAGGGATGATTCTCTAATGTAATGAATATGACAAAGAGGTTTTTGCTATTTTCTTCCATGCTAGTGGAAGAGCAAAGAGAGCCTCTGTCATACCAACATCGTACCAATGTGGGCTGCACCAGCCCTTCCCACTACCTGTGCAGCAGCCGTCCGTAGGCTGCGGCAGTAGCGTTAAGTGCTGCAGAAGACCTGACATTATGCAACAGTGAGGTTTAACCTTTATTTGAACCCTGACCTGAATTTGGTAAATCTTGGCCTTCTGGAGAATCCAATTCAATATGTCCAAATTCTCATTCTAAAGTTTTAAAGACATTTAAGTTCTGATATCCAAACTATGTGATCTATCAGTCTTTCCCTTCTCCTACCTGTTCTCCATCTGTTTTACATCTGCTCCTAAGGAACAAGAATACAAAGAAAACATCTTTAAAGAACCTCCAAAAATGCCTCGGCCAGTGAAAGTTTATTCTAGAAAAACCACACCTCGGAATCCCAAATACAGCCAGTGGATTCCAAAACGAGGGACTGTGAAGCCAAAGAAAGCAGCTCCAAGTAAGAACTGCAAAACTATACTTGGTGGAAAACTGGCATCTTTTGAAAGCATGTGTTGAACTCCAAGAATAAAGGCATCAGTCCAACATATACCAGTCAGCTGTAGCATTTTCCCCTTCTTATGACCTCTGTATGTCTGGATTTTTGTTAGGGAAGATAATGCTTTACGTAAATGTAAACCACCAATGCACAATCAAAACTGTGATTTTTGCTACCTCCTTAAAATCCCTTGGATTATTTTCAAAGCTTGTTTCCATTACTGCTACTCCTATGCTTGCTCCACTGTAGTCTGAGCTCAGTGGTTGTTTTTTTCTTGGTGGTTTTTTTTCCCCAAGCATGTATCAGATTTAAAATTGGACCTTTAGCTTGAGTAGGCTCAACAGAGCAGAATCTGTGAATTGCTATCGTCTTCCTTTCCAGACCCTGCCATGGTGGTGTTAACACTGCCACTGGTTTTGCTGAGCAAGTGATGCTCCAGGAACAGCCAACATGCAACTTAGTCTCTGTTTTGGTAAATGGTATTGTGTATGCTTACATGAAATCATGAAATAATGCCTGAGCTATAAAAGCAGTTCTGCAGCAGAAAAAACAAACACACGACAAAAACTTGGGATTACTTTCTCTGCTGCTGTACTGACAGAGTGATGTTATGTCCTGCTGGGTTTAGCTTGACATCATAACAGCAGCGTGGTAGTTGTGTAGTGTTCAACCTGAAATATTTCATAACCTTGGCTGACACTGGCTGGAAGAATTTACCGCTAAATGTATTCTCCAGGAATTTATTACTTACATCTGTCTTTACCTTGTAGTGAAAGTAAGAGACAATGACCTCCTATTCCAGCTACTGGAAGAGTTTCCCCACCTGCATATTTCCCACCAGACTATGAACAAAATGTGGCAGCAGCAGCTTGCACAGACTGAACAACTTCATGCAGCTTCTGGCAGAACTAGACCAAAACTCCAAAATGAAGTGAGCATTCCTATTCTTACCTTCTGAGCAGTCATCAGTTTGTACTGCATGACAAAATAATAATAAAATCATCCTGACTCTGTGTATGCAGCATAGATACAGAGGGACAATGTTTATAGTTCCTACACGCAACTGCTTGTCCTGCAGGATGATGGAAGTAATTAGCTTTTTTTTTTTAACCCCCAGGTTCAACAAGCCCTGAAGAAGCACGAGCTTCTTGTTGCAATTATTAAAAAAGACCAAGAACATAACAAGAGACTGGTATGTTCTTTGAAGGATATTTTTTACATAATACAAAAATTTCATGTTGAACTAGCTAGAATGCATATTCCCTGGTCCATGAAAGTGGCTTTTTACAATTTTATGCCTCTTTAGTAGCTTGGTCTCAAATGCCAGATAATCTGTCTGTTGTATGGCTGCTGGGGTCATGGGAATGGAATATTATTATTACTCTAGAAGTGCAAACAAATTCTAAGAATGTGCAAGAAGGAGAAACTTCAGGCTCCTGGTGTTGCTGTTAAAAACACCAGCTACCATGGCAATGCTGACTCCTTAATTGTGTAGTGCTCTTGATGGCACCAGTTTGCTAAATCAGGGGTGAGTAAAGCTTTAAACCATAAATGCAGTGGAAAATAGGGGTAGAGAGAAGGTCCTTAGTGAAGGACCCTATTTATTTAACAATGATTAACAAAGCTTTGCCTGCAGCAGTATCTGTTGGAAGCTTGGTGGTCTTACAGCTACTGTTCTCCATTTAGCAAGAATTTAAGCAACGTATCTGCCGGCAGAAATGGGCTCAGAATAAAGTGAGAGAGAAACGCCAGCAAATTGCGCGAGCCAGGAAATATTATGAAGATTACCGGGTTCAGCTGCGTGCCAAGATGATGCGGGCTAGGACACGGGAAGAAAGGGTAAGTACAAGATGTCTTGCTCTGCAAGTGTGGAATTCTTTTTTTGTGCTGTCCAGTAGTTCCAATAATGGTACAAGTGGACAGAGAGCAAGTTATGTGAACAGAGCATTGGGGCCAGGATTAAATGGTTGGTCAGTCAAGGCCACAGATGAAAAGGTTCTTTCTTTGGAAACACTGATACAGTTTAGGGCAAACGACTGTAAAACAAGAAAGGAACTTGATGGGGTTAAGAGAAGGAGAGAAAGTGAAGTATCAGTATGGAAAAACAGGGCTGGTAACATGAGAAATTGGGGAAATGGGTTTTCAGAAACAGTAGGATTAAGAAGTTGTTCCTATAGTTACTATCCAAAGAAAACAATCTAAATCTTCATTTAAGGAAACTGATCAAAAAGAGAGCTTTGTTGTCCAGTTATGTTTGTTAAACAAAGTGGACTTTTTGACAGATATGATCTGGACATCAGAGCCAAGGACAGCAAGTGGAGTTATTGCCCTTTCAGAACAGTGTATCTGCTCTTGCACCTTTTAAAATACAAGACTAGAGGTTTAGTGCATAAGCCACTACTAGAGATTTGAGAACTGTTTGCCTCAAGCTGCACCGGAGCTGGGAACTGTTCTCTTGTATAAATGGAAAGCCTGAGCGCAGGGTGGATTTCCTGCAAAGAAGGTCCTGAAGTTCAACAACAGAACGTAGGGGCGGCTGGAAATCACCGTGTGTGTTCAAAGACTCTGGCTTGCATTGTCAGGTTGTCTGAATTATTTTTAAAATGTAATACACACTTGTGTTCTAGCCCCTTTCTTAGTCAAATAGCTGACATGAAAAAATTTATCTATCAGAATTTCCGCTAAATGAATAATACAAATACAGCTCAGCTGCCTCTGCCCCACCATTACATATGGAACTGTGTACTTGGTGATGGGCAATGACCTGTCTTCCTGTGATCACCATTCCATCAGGAGATAAAGCAGCTGAAAAATGTATTATTAAATGTAAATGTATTCTTAAAAGTTTCTGGGAAAGTTTAAGGTTTGCTTTTTTAATTGTTGGTAGATATTTAAACACTTATTCGAAGAAGGCTTAGAAATTCAGAAACAAAGACTGAAGGATCTGAGAGCATATGCTCAAGAGAAGCGTGCTGAGCAAAGGAGAGAGCATCAGAATGAGTTGGAGTCTATGGAGAACTATTACAAAGATCAGGTAAAGCTTAATCTGCATCAAAGACTTAATATTTTTTACACTGCATCTCTTCCCTTTCTTTAATTGGTTCAACTGAAACATGTGTTTAGTTTTCCATGCTAGCAGAGGCTTTGTCTCGAGAACGCCAAGAAATCCAAACCAGAGAGAAAACACAAGCGCAAGTAAGTATTTTGAATTTTGTGTAAATGTCTTTTCTTTGTATGTCCTGTGGCTAATGTCTGTACTTTCTTTAGGCGCTACAGAAAGCCAAGAGAGAACTGAGATCAAGGATGGAAAAGGAAATACAGCAACTGCAAGCAGCAATAATGCAGAATGATGACGACACCTTTTTTCAAGAACTAGAAGCAGAGAGACTAAAATCTAGACTTCAGATGGCTTCCTTTCAGTACAGCAAAAGCCGTCTCTTGTAAGACTTATAGTAAACGTAACTGCAGTTCTCTCTGGCTAAGATGATGAGAATCTTTGAAAGCTGCTGCAGCAGCAAGGTGGTGTGGGGCTGTTTTTCTCTAAAAGCATTGTGACATGGCAGAGGTGCTGCTGCTGGGATCTCTACAGCACTTTTATGATCACCAATAAAGTTTTTAAACTACTTTCTACCTTCTTAGCAGGGCTGAGATGATGTTGAGCTCAAAGGAAGTGGGATGAAGTCAGGGTGCTTTAGTGAAGTCACCTTAGTGCAGCAGTTGAATGCTAAATCTCCTCTACGCCTGTGCTGGTTCTGTTGTTGCTGGCGCTGAAAAGCTGCAGTTACACCATTAGCCAGAAATCAGTGGACTGGAAGGCTCACAAAGGACAAGAAGATCGTTCTTTAAAAGAACATCAGTGGTTCAAGTTTCCTGTGAAAGGACAAGTTAGAGCGTGCCTGCAATAAACCTGGCATAAAAATCAAAACAGCGGAGGGCTACTCGCTCCACACCGTACTGTGTTTGCAGTTTTGGTGTTGCTGGCTTGTTAATGGCAAAGCATCTCAGGTTCTACTTCCTGTGCTACAAACACACTGGAAAAAGTAGTTTTAAATAGAAAACAATGAAAATTGCAATTTTTAAGTAGTTTATCTTGGTAATGTGGATGAACTAAACTGAATTTTTAAACAGGCTCTAGTAGAAGAGTTCTTGCTTAAAATTGCATAAACATACAGGAATCAATTGCCCTGTATATACAATATTTAAAGCTTGCCCTGAGATGGTGCCTCTTATGGAACTAACACCACTCTCAGTGAGTTAAGACTCATGCAGTGCGAAGAAAGAAAAAAAAATTAAAAAAAATAAACAGAAAAAAAAGCCCCCAGCAGCTGGAGATGCCTCCTCTACAGATTAAACACAACAGCTGGCAGTTAGAGCATGATCTACTTCACTGAACAAAACCCAAAAAACACAACAAAAAACCTCCACAAAACAGAAAACCACACCCTGACTTAAACCATTATCCAGGGACTTGCTCTAAGCCAGGCTAATTGACAGTCTTTATCCAAGGGACAATATTTACCAGCTCAGTTGTGCAAATTTAACAAGTATTTACCAGCTTTGTTTACCTTTTTTCCTGCCTTAAGGAAGATGGTTTAAGGTTTGCTGAATTTCGAGAGGAGACATCCGTTCACCAGTTTTGAGACAGATGCACACCGTGACACTAAAGCCCAAAGTCAGACCCTGGTTGACTGAACATTCAGCACAATGCTGAGTGGTGTAGGTAACAGACACCAAGTTTTAAATATTTTCTCCTGAAACAAAGTTGAGTTACTTAAAAATGACATTGTTACTTTTTAAAGTAAATATTTAATTAAGAAAAACTTAAAACTTTTAAAACCATTGATGCTGTGACAGTGCAAACAGCATACAATTTATTGCTCAACTTCTGCATGGGTACATACATTAAGTACTTAAAAACCATTTTATACAGATTTTTTTTTTTTTGTTAAAGCTCATGTAACAGCTGGGTGAAAATACAATGATACCAATGCTAAAACACACTGTAATAAATACAATGGCAATGATAAACTAAGAACTGTCAGTTTGTGGAGGAGTAATTACACTTGTATAAACTAATTACAACTACAGACAAAAGCTCTGAGGATGTGGTAGAGCCAGAAACCTACTACATAGTGTAAAGTACAACCAATGGCACCTGTTAACTAAATGGTGCTGTTTAAAATCTGAAGCAGTTGGAGCATGCTACATTAAGCTGTATGATGCATACTTATGGTACAGAAGCAAAGCTTTTACTTCCATCAATGCAGCCAGTTTAAACGCACCAGAAGTTCAATACAGATGTAGTGTTGTAGAACGAGAATTTAAAAACGGCTTGTGTGCTCTGGACTTTAGTACAACACAAAAATTTGGTACAAATAAATCAGTTTAGGGAAACTGAAACTATGTGCAAAAAAAAAAATTAGAATACATACTGTACAAAGCACCATTACAAAACTCTTTACACCGAGAAATTAAATCCTCTGAAACTCAACTGTGTACTGTATATTTGAAATCTACAAAAGTCACTGTTCATAATTAAACATTCATCATGAAAAGCAACAGCATAAAACCATGATGTGACATCTCTCTAAAACAACTAAAGACTGGATAAAGTAAAACTCAGTAAGAGGGACACACTGAAATAAATATTCACATTAATCATGGGGTGAAAGTCCAAGGTTAAAATGCAACATTAGGCTTAGCACCTTTTTGAGGGGAAAGTAGCTGACATGATCTTGAAACAAAATTTTGCAAAGGAATCAACGCTTGAACATTTTCAGATAACCACCTGACTAGGCGATGAGGTGCTTTAAAGCTCTCAGTCATTGTGAAGGTAGGAAAGGCACTCAAAATACTTGGTATATTCATCCTCATCTGTCAGCTATGGAAAGTCGAATGTAGATTTATCTAGTTTTGCCTATAATATATTAAATTTACAATATTTATCTGTGGCCTTTAAAAAAAAAATTCTCTATGCCATACCAAAATGTTTGGTAACAGACGTACTGCTAAGGCTGCTGTGAAAACAGATGGTGCTTATCAGCTGCTCTAGAGCCTGTATTCTGCAGAGCTCATCTCCTCCCTCCTCCAAAATGCTTTTATGACGTAAGGGTGGCTGTAACTGTGTGTTCAATAAATCTACCAGCCTAAGTGGGCTGAGAGCGAGAAGGTTCCTGGGAGGTGGGTGCAGATGGTGTGGTCAGGAGACACTACAGAGACGGTCTCGCAGGAGGGGAGCTGCCTGGTGCGAAGGGAACAGCAGCACACCTTCCCCCTTCAATCACCCAACAGAGTCCTGACCTCTCCCCAGGGCTGGAGCAAATGGGATTTTACACTTTCCATGTTTCACGACCAGGGAGGCTGCAGCCACAGCCTGAGCAAGAGCAGGGGGGAGGAAAAAAAATTCACTTACACATTCCTGTGAACAGTGGTCAGAAGAACCTGTCTGTACATAGCAATTCACACCATACCTCAAAACTTGCAGGGGTGAGGAGAGGTTTTGGGAGTGTCTAAAGCAGTGGTCCCAACCACAGGCAGCAGTACTGAATTAAGACACACGCTGGGCAACAACCTACTTTGCTCTCTCCCAGGAAACCCAGACAAGCCGTGAATCAGGGATCCCGACTGTAGCTGGAGAGGCACCAGCCATTTGATGCGAGTGCAATAGTCCCTTGAAATGAAGGAAAAAAGGGTCTGACACATTTCAAACCTGGCTGTCAAAGCACGTTTCTTGGCTTTATGTTTCCATCCCTAAGTAGCCTCCTCTCTGCAGCCAGCCCAGAATGGGAAGCAAGTCTCTTAGAACAAACCTTCCAGCAACAGCTGTACAAAAAAAATAATCAAACGAACATGTGGATTTGGCTCACCAGCTTCTTACCACAATTCTACAAAAGTAGTCCATTGCCCACTATTCTAATACACAACATCCAGTAGTAGTTTACTCACTGTGGCAGTCAGATTTGGCAGAACAAAACTGAGTTCAAGCTCCACGGAGCAGACAGAAGATTAGCCAGCTCACTGTGGGACTTACACTGCAAAAATGGAACAGCTGCTTACGTCCCATTCTTTTAGCATTTTCCATACCCTTGACTTTCTTCTCATTGGCAGTGTAAAAATAGTGCAGATTTGATGATTAATTGTAACCCAAGTTAAAAAACACAACACTGATTGGAAAAAAAAAAAAAAAAGCTACCTATTCCAAATGTTCTCAGCGCTGAGAGGAGAATGCCACCGTCTCTTGAGCAGAGTGATTTATCTACACACCACGAGCAGATCACACATAACTGAGAATCTCCAAACTAACGTCAAAGTTCTGTTCCCTCTACTGGTAGTGCATTTTATTCCCCTTTGAAGAGATCAACCCATGTTATAATTCATATATATACTTACTTCCATCCCTACAATCAATAAATTATGTGCTTTTAAAACCTCATTTTCGAAGCACATTACACATATTTCAGTTAATACACCATTTTTCCTTAGCTGTAACTTAAACCCACATGTCATGAGCAGCTAGATAAAGATTACAACATGTTTTACCTGATAAATCTTTAGCATCAACAAATACACAATGTGATTTGGCTGCATTCAAACAAACTTTGGTTGACTGGACAGGATGGGTTCTGAAATGAACTGCTGACAGGCTTGTGCTGTCAAATATCACCTCATCAGCATTGCTTAAAAAGTTGAAAAATGCAGTGTTTAAAGTCAAAAGCAACAAAAAATACTCTTGACAGACTTGTTATAAAAAAATGCTGTTTTAAAAAAATCAAAACACCTACTGTTCATTAAAAAAGGTCTATTCCACGTGTTCACACAAGTACTGTACCAAATACAGTATGTGTCACTCGCACTAAAAATTTTGTTTCAGGAATCTGACAAGTGATATAAATAGAACCCCAAAACATTGTATTTGTAATTCATGCTTGAAAAATATAAAAAAGTCCCCTGTGGTAACATTTAAGTTGAATTTACATTGCAGAATATACTGTTTTACTATAAGAAAATGCAGTTAACATGTAAGTGGCTTTAATTAAAAAGATTAATGATTCTTTCAGCCAATTTTATGCAAAGTTAGAATAATCCAAAATATTTTTTCCAAAAATAGCAGGTATAGATGCTGTTCAGTATCATACATTTAAAACAGGCTGAAATGTGACTTGTACCGACTGCTGAAGTTGTGTCTTGGTATCTGAGAATAGAAATCAGGTAGGCAAATATAATAGGTTACCTTTTACAAAAATAGTAGTAGTCTTTAAGTATAGAATACTGCTTAACTGTTGAAATGTAGGAAAAGTCAGCATTCTGTATGTTCAAGATATTAGTTTTTAATAGCAGCTGAATGATCCCATGGCAGAACCACAGAACCTATTTTCTTGAAAAAAAAAAAAAAAAAATTCCAAAGTTGTCCTTTCCCTCCCAGTGTCCTAGTGTAGAAAAGGGAAAGTTTCCTGTATTTCAAGCATTTCTTGAGTCTTGGCTGAGGGAAGGGCTTTCTGGCTGACAGGAGTATAAATAGAGTCTCAGGTAAGCCTGTGAAGGGTCATTCCACAGCAAACCCACATGTTTCTTCAATGGCAGTTAGCAGCTTCTCGTATAGCTTCTCGTAGCTTTCGTAAGGAGGAATGTCTATTCGGTTAAAGCTGTGGACAGAAGGCAGAAGTTTCAGCGATCTGGAACTTTGAGCATCACCGAGCACAGTCCTGTTACACTTTATTTAACGTACTTGAAACACTGACAAAAGAATACTTCTCAAGGCCAACAGGGCTTCATATAAATAATATAAATCTCTAGTTTTCGCACCTTTACTACTCTGTAAAGGACACCATCTATTATGTCAGAAAAGGAGAAAGGAAAAAGAAGAAGAAGAAAAAAAAGACTGCTTAAAATTCAGAGATACATCATAATTAAGACCTGAAAAAGTCTTACCAGGTATGAGCTTTCGGCAAATTATTAGTGCTGGCATCAATCTGATGTATTGTAAATAGTCGTGGGCCTGCAGCACCTGAAAACCCAGAAAAGATCTCTGCTACTACTGTATTGCATAATATGAAGTGTCTTTGTTGCACTGCAACACCAACAAAAAATTAACTAAAACCACAAAAAGAGAGAAGTTGAAATCTTTAACAGGCAGGAAAAAAAAATTAAACCGAACTCACAGTGCTTATCGGAGCGACTCCTCCCCTCCACCCACCCCAATAACCATGCAGTTACTGAAACCATTGAAGGATAAACAAGAAGGAAGCACTGATAAGGAAGAATACCTGTTTTACACAGTGCACTATGTAATTCTAAAAGTTTTTAATTTAAATCCTCTTGCACTTCCTAGAGAACAAAACTTATGCAGCCGTACCTGTCCCCAGTTTGTAACAGGTCTCGAGTAGTGGCCAAGTCCATTCAAATTCTATAGAAGAGTCACAATACCAACTTCCTATAATTTTGTTTAATTAATTTTCTTAATTAATTTAGTTAAATTAAAATTTCTTCACTGAAAGAGTGCTCAGGCATTGGAACAGGCTGCCCAGGGCAGTGGTGGAGTCACCGTCCCTGGAGGGGTTCAAGAAACGTGTGGATGTGGTGCTGAGGGACGTGGGTTAGTGGGTTGGGTGGTGGTGGGTTGGACTTGATGATCCTCGAGGTCTTTTCCAACCTTAACGATTCTATGATCTGACTTTACAGAGATTCCCTTAAACTCTCTGCTAAAGAAAAAAGCCTGCAGCACAGCAGTCTTTTAGACTTACATGCTGAAGATTTCCCAAAGAGGTTACAAATGCCCTAACCTTAGAAAAACCTCAATTCTTGAGCAGACAGACACTCAAGAACACAATCCCCAGGGTCAGTCTTTCTCGTGGGGACTCTGCTGTTAAACAAGAACGTGAGCTTGGTGGGCTGTGCCAGGACAACTTGGTCTAAGTCTGACAACCTTCATGTTCCGATCAGTAGGAAAGCAGGTTCCCTCTGCTCACAGGACACTTGTTTCACAGTACGGACACAGCAGAACTCGCAGCACAGATGAAGTTATCTGCTGTTACTTCCATCACCATTCTCCACACACTCGCTCCGCTACACTAACAGTGCATCAGTGGTAGGGTTAATAATTACCTGTAACTCCTCTGAGGTGGTTAACGGTTACACGCTTTGCCTGAACAAGCCCCCCCACTCTCTGCACTGGTATTTAAACACAAGTATCATATGCTGCTTACAGTAGCTGGGGTCTCAAACTCAGTATTCCTGAGCTTGAACATTTTATAACTCAAGAACAGAGGAAAAAGAAAACAAGGGCTTCTATCCTGTAACGAAGGGATAATGAAGAAGAAACGGATTTCGAGAGCAACTGGCTTTAGTACATGGCAGCTGTTCCCATCGCATTTGTGTGCTGCTGGAATCTTCTACCTGTTGAAATGGTCGATGTTTCCCCCCGGCAGTTTTCTCCCACCTTGTGGGAGGGTGAATTGTTGAAGTTTCCCCCCGGTAGTTTTCTCCCACCTTGTGGGAGGGTGAAACAGGGTAACGTGTGTTGGCAGAGCAGCACGGGCTGCAGCCAGAGCTGCTGCGAGAGAGACCAGAGCTTCCACCAGGCTCAGAAGCCAGGCGGGTAATTAAGGTGATTGTTTCTGACGCCAGGGCTGTCTGTGACTGTGCTGCTCTTACAATAAAAGTAGCATTAGGAAGTGGCTCTGCTGTCAGAACCGCAAGAACACGGCACGTTGGCGTTTTCTGGCCCCAGAGCTGTACAGGTGATGAGGGTTTGTAAAAGACAAATGAAAAAGCAGGATGCCAGAAAACACAGGAGAACCCACTAAGATCTCTGCTGATCAGAGCTTCTTGCTAGAGAAGCAAGCGCGTAACTGAAACAAAAGAGCTCTGTACAGATAAATAAAAAGGTAATAAACACACACAGAAGACTATTTGTGATTGTTATTCATCAGAGCATTAACAATCGCTCTTGAAGCCACAGTGCAGCCAGCCAGCATAATTTTCAGCGCATGTTTCTGTGATGTGTCTCCTACAGCTTCCTCCAAGCACAGGCGCTCGCAGTGGCTTGTGGAGAACGTTACCTTGTAGTGCCTTGAAGCCCTGCAGAGGCACTCGGGATGAGCCAGTCACAAACTGGAGAAGCCGTGCTCTCCTCTCTTCATCAAAAAACTCCACAGCTTTCCAGAACCATTTCACGATGTTGCTGTCTGGGGTACAGTGTTTTAACCTCGTATTTGCCTTCCAGTCATTAACATCAATTTTTCCCAGTCCACAAATGATGAGCTGTAAATTTAAAATATAATGAAATATTTCATCATTGATCAACATAAAAATGGGTTTGGAGCTAGCCAAATGATGAATAACTGATTCTGAAAAATCAACATATTTTATACCAAAGGCAAATTACAACCTCCTACTAATCTTAAGCAATGCAGAAATAGAACTTTTTTTTTTAATCTTACCTTTGTACACAAGACAGTTCTTAAATAGCCTCAATTCAAATTAAAAAAAAAAAATCTACCATTTCATAAGCTTATATTAAAGTGTCTTGACCTGTCATCAAATAACCGAAGCACAGATTCTACCCATGTGTGAAAGCACATGCAGAATTCACATCTGAACTCCTGATTTCTTTCCAGAGCACAGCTAAGGGTGTAGTTTGGCTGGTCCGACTCTGGACGGCCAAAAGTAATCTCGTTCTTGTCATACCATCTGTGTAACACAATCAGACTTCTTTCCTGAGGAAGAGCTTTCAGCATTTCTAAAACGGAGACCCAGAAGGGATCAGTTTAAGCTTAACAGGGATATGATTATGAAGACATTTGCTTGTGACTAAGAACATCGGACCTTCCCCTTTCTTATTCTGCATCTGCACCATGATCCCGGGTTAACGGCATGGCTGGCTCAGTGGTGTCGGATGAGAACACTCAGGATAAAAGAAGAGCAATCACTGACATTCGAGTGCAGTGAACAGAGGAAACCATGAATAATTCACCTTGTGGCCATTTTATACAGCTAAAGCCTCAGCTCCACAGCTAACAGACTGTATATTAGATTTCAGTTTTAAAACAAGCTTGGGATCTGTGGGATTTGCCTTGAGAGGATATTGCTTGGATGCCCATCTTGACATGTTGTAGCACATTTATGGGTGACAGCACCTTTCCTTGTGCTGTATTTACAGGGCCAGTTCAGTCTGGCACAACTCAGCTCTGCAAAACCACAGAGCTGCCTGACACGACAGTCAGTGCAGGGCGCTGGGAGGGCTGGGAGGTGAAAGGGAGACAGACAATTCTCCTGGCAGCACTGAATTTAATATCGTGAAAGCGCACCGTGATAAACGTGCACCACCAGCTCTGCTGGAGCAACGCTCTCTGAAACAACCTGAGGTCCCTGCAGACACTTCTCAGTGGGTTCGGCGGGGTTTGCAGGTACAGGAGAGGGGCTCCTCTTCCACCACCACTTCTGCAGTTGTGATGAAATGTCACCTTGAGAAACACTCTCGCAGCTCTCAGTGGAAGGCACACAGTCCCAGTGACTCTGTGACCCGGTAACCCCTCACACTGACGGTATTTCTTGTAACCGCGCACCTGCAAACCCCCGCAGCACTGGGGACACAGCTTCGCATGTTACTCAGTCTCAGAAGAACGCCTGGGGCTTTCATTGTTACACTTGACGACATAACCTAACGCTGGTGTACTGACCTCTAACTCTTTCTCATCAAATGTCTTCAGCAGATGTTGCGGGATTACTTCATTAAATCCCTTCTGTAGAGCCAGAAACTGAGCTTCAATTCCTCGTAAAAATCGCCAGTTTACATAAAGTCTGCAAGCAAGTGCAAATTGGTTTTGTGAAAGATGTATTCAAATAGAATAAACCTGCAATTTATCCAGCCAAAAAGAAAGAAAAAAAAAAAAAAGGGCCTTACTGACAAGAATACACACACCACCACCATCACACCACCACTGAGGAAAAAACCCAATAACACAACACTATCAATTACTTCAAATAAGTTCCTCCCCACTATGAGGAACATAAAAAAACTTTGCAACAGGTATTGACGTACCTGACATACTCCTTTTTGTTCTCCTCTGTCACAGGGATGCTTTTGCCATTGGGTTTCAGTTCGTGTTGAATAATTTCCCCGTATGCATTGTGTTCGACACAAAACGTATGGTCCAAGACTCCCGTGATATCATTCTCACTGGGGGAAAGAAACAAGCAAGTGACTCAGTGAAAATACATTCTACAAATACATTACAGCCAAAATAGATCTGACAGACATCACAGCTGAGTTTTTCAAAAGCATTTCTAATTACTTCTTGGAAATAAAAGGTGAACATTCATTTTTACTATGTTATACTTTAAACCCATGATCAAAGGTTCACTGTTATATTTTAGTAACATTTTACTCTTAATGATAGGCAAAATTAATAAATTAAAATTTATGACCTGAGCACTTTACAGCTCAGTAACCATTTCTCTCCCCCCTGCTCCCCAAATTTGAATACCCTGAGCATCTTAAGCCTTAAGGAAGCTGAATTGTACAAGAAAGATTTTTCTTAAATCTGCCTGAGGAGGAAATCAAAATACACTTAATTCCTTTTCACCTGGATTTAGGAACATTATCACATGCTAACCGAGACAGAACGCTAACGTTACAAGACACAATACACAGTACATACAGGATCCAGACTAAGCTGTTATGAAGATCAGGGTCAACCAATTCCATATCATCCAACGTAATTGGCTTCCCTAGCAACTGCTTATAGAAAGGCAACGTAAAGCCCCCATCAATATAGTGTCCGTGAAACACAGCCATCCCCATTATCCGTCCAACAAAATGGAAATACGACAAGTGTTCCTAGAATAGAAAGAAGAGACTAAGCCATTCGGCTAAGTAAGACCTGCAGGTTATATCTGCTGAATACGAAATAAAATTTCAATAGAAATAAAAAAAAAAAAAAAAGAAAACCAAAACAAACCTGAAAACACATCCAGAGCTTTTGTTTTGTGTTTTTATACCCAGCACACTGAGTATATTGCTTCCAGTCTAGAAGTTTTACTACTAAGAATCAAAATAAACTTAATTTCTCCCAAAGGAAACATAAATTGAGATCTTACAGAAAATTAAGAACACATTTGAGAAGTTTCTTTGATCAGTAGTAAAAAGAAATTATCATATTATTGCACAAATCCAGTCTCTAGCAATACTAACGTGAGAATTAGGTTCCTGAGTCTAGAACTCTCTGCAGATGTATTTAATTTCTACTCACAAAACGATCATTTACAGAACTCATGTTACCAGCCGTACCGGGTTGACTGCAGAGTCTGGGTTGATTTGCAGTGTATAGATATCATCTCGGGAATATTGGAAGAGACCATAATATGGATTCAACATTTCGTGTGATAACAGATAGAGCCACTCCCTGAAGAAAATAAAATGACATATTATGTACTTTAGACAAATGCATTCCAACACTGAGAATCTTTTCAGAATAGTATGGTTTTTAAATCTTGTTGTTAAACACAAACAGGAAGGAAGCTACCCCTGAGCGTGCTTAGATAAGACTGAAATCAGAATTATTTTTACTGGCTTAGTAACTGCACAGCACCCGACAGCTGACGTATTTCCCAGCTTTCCAAGATTTTCCGCCAGGTTACCTATTTCCAAGAGAGTTTCTGGCTGTGATTCTCCTTCACCCATCAAGACAAGACACTACGTGTTCTACTGACTCTGCTACAGAGATGTTCGAGTCAAAGCTTTCAACATAAACTGTCTACAGGTAACAGATATATTTAGTTACAACTGTAATTACATGTTCACAAACCAGTAAATAATGGTCTAAGGATTGGGAAAACCACAGCGCTTCCTAGCTTGGTTTTGTGTTCGTGTATGGAAGATGGCAAAGGCTCCACAGCATACAGACTAGAAACAAAACCCGTGCCCAAAGACACCAGCAGATACTTTGGAAACCAGTGCGCAGTAACATCTGTAACTGCTTTAGTTTGAACGCTATTATCATCATCAAACAATTAATAGTAATTGATTCAACAAGACTGTTTACTCCTTATGGCTAATTACCATGTTAAAATATTTTGGACTGGGTTAAGTGAAAACCCCAGGTGGCCGTTTGCAAACTCCTGACGACACCCATAACCTGCCAGCCCCGTCCCAGACACCACCCACAGATGCAGAAGATGGGCTGTTTGGGAGCATCGTCCCTATTTTGAAATGAATACTAATGTCAAAAAAATGCAATGCAACGCAAACAGCGAACACTCCTAAATGAGTCAACACTCAGTTAGAGAGAGCAGATCCACACGCCAGAGGTGGGGAATATTTTCAGTGAAGTAAACCAACATCTGTGCAATTCTCGTACTAGCACTGTCTGAAAATGTGAAGAATATCTTCATACAATCGATGTCACTTTTTATAATCAAGTGAAAAATAACCTCAGACTATTGGTAGATTTTAGCTGCCTACTAACTGCTAGTTTTTAACATTTTGCTTCAAACAATAGCGGGAATTTGCAATAAAGCATATTTTTTGATCAAAGTTCTGCCACAAAGCCAAGTATTTAGTGGTGTAAATTCTCAAATACCCAAGCTTTACTAACCAAAGAAAAACATGGTAATTTCAATAGATACCAAAAGCTTGTCTCACATAGATGATAGATGTCTGATGCGATCTGTAACATGCATTTTGAATTA
Source organism: Pterocles gutturalis (assembly GCF_000699245.1). Classification (NCBI taxonomy): domain Eukaryota; kingdom Metazoa; phylum Chordata; class Aves; order Pterocliformes; family Pteroclidae; genus Pterocles; species Pterocles gutturalis. The sequence goes on from NW_010100170.1 coordinate 20,108, forward strand.
TTTCCAATAAATTCGTTCTCTTTTGATGCAGTTTTTTCCTTTAAAAGACTATCTGAAAATATACATTCTTCTGACATGCAATTTGTTACATAAATAAATATAAATAAGACTAAATAAACAGGGCTTATAGAGGGCTGGTTTTGGATTCAAAGCACAGGTGTAGCTGGTGGGGTTGGGGTGCGGGGAAAGAGACAGAAGGACTGTTTACCTGGCAACACCTCCATAATCGAGGCCCTCCTCCCCACGAAATTTTATCATTAACCGTTTCCACAGGTCTTTTGGCCTCATCTTCATGACCTGCCTGTAGGATTCCTGTAAACACATAACACTTGGTTAACTGCTACTTACAGACAAGAAGCTAATACTGGTTGTTAGAAATGGAGTCTCAGACTCCAAGTCCAAAGGGGACACTACTAAAGGGGATGCTATTTTCCTAGATACTAACCGGTTTCTCAAATCACAGACTGTTACTTAGTTTTCTACAAATGTGGTAGCACTTGTTAAATGAAACAGATACGTGAGAAGAACCACCTTCCCTTCGATTTCCAGAGGTGCACAGTGCTCAGAACATTCTCTCATTCTCATATAACTTATAAAAAATTAAAATCTGTGTCAATAAACTTTTGTTTTGCATAAAGGCTCACAATTTTTGCAGTCTGAAAAGCCAACAGTGGAGCTTCTACTCTGGGTGTAACACAGGTGCAAACCTTCAAGAAGCATCTTAAGAACAGAAGCATCAATACCATCCCCGTAAATCTACAAAATTATTCCTCTATCAGTAACACTTCACCAAGTAAACAGAAAAAGAAAGCTGAAAGAGGCAAAACTAAAGCTATTTTTTTAAAAGAAATTAAACCAAAAAAGTCTACTTTGTATTTATGTCCAGTGCCCCAGTCTTTGGCTTTGCAGTAGAGAAGAGGGAGGTGTGCCTGGACCCCAGTTTTCAGAACAAGAACATCATAATTCTCACTGCTGTACAGCAGCCTTTCCCCCCCTCTCCTTTTTTATCTGATTATGAAGTGATTTGACTGTCTCCAAAGGGAAGACCAACACAAATCTTTCTTGGCTGGAAAAACTGTGACAACGCAGTGGGGCTGTCAAGTTTGTGGGTGGGGTAAAAATGCAGCAGGGATGGGTGGGATGGGTGACAGTTCTCAAGAAAACAGACTGTTCTCCAGAAAAAGCCAATGAACTATAACTGCGTTTAATCAATTCAGCACAATTATTCTGCTGAGTAATGTCACAAAATAAAATGCAGACATCCCACTGTGGGTATCTCTGGTCATTCAGAAGCATAGACAATTCATAAAATTAGTCTGATTCTGAATTTAAAAAAAAAAAATCAACCTGAATTGAGACAGATGCTAAGTAATCCAAACTCTAAAGATGAATGCTGTTCAATAGCAATTTTACTTGAGTTACAATAGATCAAACATCATTAATAATAGTTTAGTTTTCAATTTGTAACGTTCCTTCTACACCAGACATCAGTGTTCTGATATTCAAGGAAGAAGCGAGACGGTATCTCCAGATACATGGAGCGCTCGGACTCCTTCCTCAGCCCTGACACAGTCTGTACATCTCCAGCCACAGGGAAAGCTTTCCTCACTTTTCTTCTTCTCTACAGCATAAATACATTTACTTTAAGCACACAACTGTTCTTAACATCCCCTTGAAATGCTTCCTTTTCCCACTCACCGCCGGTAAAATTCCAGCTTTATCTCCAGACTCCAAGATCTCATCTAACTGAATGACTTCAGGCGGGTATGAACAACCCTCCTCCCCTTCCCTCAGCGTTCAGAAACGGGTCAAATTCTCAAATTACCTCAAAAATCTCCTCCCTGGAGACCTCAATACGACAATGGCCAGCTTGAGGTTGCTGCTGTGAGAGCTCTTGCCTCAGGATCTTGAGCTTCTGCACGAGGTCTCGCTTGTACCTCGGCACGGTCAGGCACTCGGCCTCGTCTGGAAGCTGGCACAGGGACACTACCTGCGGCTGCTGCTGGTGCTGCTGGTCCTTCAGTTGATTCTGGCGGCTAGAAACAAACACAGCTGTTTGCAGATATTCAAGTCATACATCCCCTCTTTTCTTCAGATGTTTCTTAAAAGTTAAATCTGTAACTAAGCTACTTTCAGTTTACTATGATTATTTCTGTGATTACGCTAAAAATGTCCGGGTGCAGTGGAAAATAAATTCAGAGAGATTTTATCCTGACTAGAGACACATGCTTCGGTCTTTCCTGGCAACTATCAGTTGTTTTTAGGGTTTGTTATTTCTATTACACTAGATGTAAAAGGCTCAGCACTACATAGGAAGGTATTATCCCTATTATTATACAAATATAAATAATATCCTATTATTTCACTACTAAGCTGCTGACACCGAATTTCTCAGATACCATTTCCATCTTTCCTTTGCGTGTTTTGCCTTCCTCCATTTTAAAATTCAGGGATCTGCCAACCGCTATGCCTCTAATCTACGGTCAATACCATCGTCTGTTTGAAATGGCTTGTCTGAAAAAGAGTGAGCTTACAGAAAGATGTTTGTGCTGGCAGCCTGGCAGGGACCGTGTCCCTTGTACCTGGCCTAGTCTGGACCACAGGAATGCGGGAGTTCGCATGGAGCTAATTGGCACAGATAAACAAGTATTTTTACTAGCAATTCGGAGAGATTTTGTAAATCTAACTTCTTACTAGGAAAAGTAAATTAATCACGTTGCAGGGATGTCCCCTCTCATGTCGTTGCGTGTACGCAGTAAATGGATATTTTTATAGCTTCTTAGCATGGCATTTCCAAACAACACAGGAGAAAAGTCAGATTGTACCTAAACCATGAGAAAAATATCTGCGTGGAACACAAGAGAGTACCCGAGATTTACTGGCTAAATAAGAAAGCTTACAATTCAGAATGTGTTCCAGTGGATTGGTAATAATTAAGTGGAGTTTTTTCAACATCAAAGACCAAAAAAATATTAGATGGAACCAAACACAGGTTGAATAAATTTTAAAATTTCAGCCTGTTGTGTGTTTTGAAACAAGGCTGTCCTGGCCAGCCCCAACTCACCTCCAGCGGGCTTTCACCACAGGAACACCCAGAATTGGCCATTAAAAAAGGGGTGGGGGTGCTCCCAGCTTGCCTGGTGGTCCTGACAGCTATGCTGTTATTTGCAAACCTTCCATTTAAAGCCATTTTGCACAAACCAGCCTCAAGGGAAGCTAACTCCAGGCGACCAGGAAATCTTTATCTTGAGTCTTACAAGCACAAGATTTAGCAATGGCACACACTGTGGGTCACTTCAGCAATAACTCAAAGCTTCATATTAATAATAATATCTCTTTACTCCTGGGCTCTAGGGAGGGAATAATTCACAGAAATCCCACTTTGTTACTATGCCCCAGGATGCAGAACTTCAGAAGTTAGCTTAATGGATTTTGTTAGTTTCACTGTGATTTGTTGTTTGGGGGTCTTTTTGGTTTTGTGGGTTTTTTTGTTTTTTTTTTTTTCAATAAGGCTACCTTTACTTTATTCTCAAGCTGATCACATTGGTCTTACAACAAACTACAGTTATTTTAAGTCATTCCTGAGAAACCAAGTCATTCCAATAATTCAGAGACACACACTCGATGTGGTTCCAGAGTATGGCTCTATGTCACTTGTGCTATGCGCATGGTAAATTCTTTTCACTTGTCATTAGTATTAAATATGAACCTCAATTAAAGGGTTATTTACTTGACATACAAATTAAAACAAAATAATTGTTCTACCTTATGAACTTTCTAATTCCATAAGGATAAACGTGAAAATATTATTTGTATCTGCCTACCAGAGAAGGTTATAACTATATATTGAAGTGAGTAACATGCATACGACCTTGAAGTCCCCTAAACACAAAGCCAGCCAATACCAGTCTTACAGAAAACGTCATCTCTGAAATGAGCATGAATTTACCATCTACGCATCAAATTAAACCAATCTAAAATAGGGCAGTACTAGGAGGAGAAAAATAAAATGCCATCCTCCATATCAGACTAAAAATAATCAGTGCAGTATTAGCTAAACAATCTGCAGTGCTTAAAGTAATTAAATCTAATTTCTTAGTTTGTTTTCACAGCTGAATGGCTATGCTTGACTCTGTACAGTGCTTTAAGGATATAGCTAAGTACTTGTCAGGTGTCATAACTATCAAGACCTATCACAAACTCTTGGCCAATATTTTAAAACAGAATTGGTAACAAGTTTGATTATTGTCATAACTTACAGTGTCATCACTGGAAGAACAATCTGCTCTACTCAGCTCGATAGAAAAGTCAGTATCACTGAGAGCAAACTTTTTATTCTGCCTTTGAACCTACATCTCTATCACACCCATCCCACCCAAATACTCAACTTATTTCTCAGATAATTTACAAAGTGACAGGCCTAAGGCAAACTACTATTTTTTTTTTTTTTTAAAAAAAAAGAACAAATAATGAAGGGGCTGATGACAGGCCTAAGGCAAACTACTTTTTTTTTTAAAAAAAAAAAAAGAACAAATAATGAAGGGGCTGGGGGGGTGCTTTCACATATCCTGTTTGGTGCAACAAAGAATAAACACCAGAAAAGATTTATCAGGCAGCAGACTTTACTGATGACACTGTTGGTTGAATTTCTGAAATCCCTCCCTAATAAAAGACAGATGTACAAATTAAAAACTTAAGCACACTGTATTAGTACTTTAAGTTTAAAGAAATGCAAAATGGTTCCATGATTCTAGAACTTGAAAGTCAAACTGGGTTTTCCAGATAACAAGCTAGTTATGTATCTGTCTTCCACAATACATGTAGAACTAGCCACTATGACCCTACTGCCATTTAAAAATAAATCTGCCTGTGAAGGGCAGTTTTTCAAATACGGTCCAGTTAACTCAGTTTTCTACAGGTCAAGAATTGCACTGGTGTAGCTAAGAGGGTCTGAAGGTTTCCTTCCTTTTTAATGCAATGAACTTTTCTGTGTTTCAAACACGAACATGCTACTCCACTGGTAAATTTTTTTCAAGATCATGTTCATTTGAAACTACCAACCTAAATCCAGCTAAAATTAGTAGCGATTTCTTTGTTTTAATTATAAACAAAAAAAAAAGCCAAAAGCATCAGGATGATGGCAGCTTACTAAAGTTCTCTAACATACATGTACATAACCAATGATTTCTCTAAAGAAAATACTTATTTGTCAGTCTTCAGACTCTTCTCCCTCTCGGGGCATTAAGTTCAAATGTATATTGGGCAGACACAGGCTAGCCAGCTTTTATGTATTACACAAAAGATATGTTGACCTCCTGGATATTACTTTCCATTCCTCGGTTTTGTCTTTTCAGTGCTTGTTCCCATTATTCTATCCTTCAGCTTTTCTTCCCAATGATTCACTTCCTTAAAAGGACTATTTCTCCTACTCACTCCTTGCCCAGGGCTGCAGGGCTTTCTATCTGACCAGCTCTTCATTGTTTCTTCCACTTAACACCTACTCAATACTTCACAGGTGTTTCCCAAGAGTATTAAAACGTGTTAGTAGGAGAAACAAGAGTGTCAAACTCCCAAATACCTTGGACAAACTCATAGCCATGTCTACACAAAATAAAAGAAATGTTTGTTTGCTTTTTGGTTTCCATTTTTAGTAGAAAATCCCCCAGTGTGGAATGAGCGCTTAGGGAATAAAAACAAGAGCCAGAATCCTTTTGAGTTTCCCTTTCTCTTTTAAAAAATGCAATATAAAAATGTGCTATGAGAACACTAAGGTAAAGAAAAAAAATACAGTTCCTATTTCGTTTTATTCTTTTGGCAACAAATCTGATTGGGTTCTTACTTTGAGAACATCTCAACTAGTCTTACTCTTAAACTGAAGACAGGACCTGAATTATTTATCCTTTACACCAGGGCACTTGTGCACCCTGCCTTAACTCACAGTGTTTCGTACCACTGGCTATTGAATGCAGCCTCGTATTTTAAAAGAAATAGTGAGTGACTTAAAAGTAATATGATGTATAAAGGAAAGGAAAGAAAGTGTCTCTCTTGCAGTTAGAAAACATTCTAAGAGCCAATCTTTTCCACCAGACAGCACCTGCTTCCCCCCCTGCTGCCCCAACTCCCAGCATCACAACAGCCACATTCCTGCCTAAATGCTGGTAGAGATTCTGTTTTTTCAAGAACAGCCAAACCTGTCATCTTTGCTGTGTAACAGAGTAGGTTGGTGGTGTGTTACAAAACTATATGTTAAATACTACTGGATGGCAAAATAAATCTTGCTATAGCTATAGAAACTAGCACCCCTCAAGAGTCACTTTCTTTCCTCTATTACTCTCAACAAGTGCCGGAGACTTCAGACTTACTTTAAGACTAAATGCAAGTTAGCAGATAGCCGTGGATCTGTAAACTGCGTTGTCCTGTTGTTATGGTCAACAAAATAAACTCTGCCTGTTGCTGTATTTCGGATCTCCCATCCAGGAGGCAGTGGACCAAGCTCTTCACAATTGATGTTGCTAAGATCCCTGTGAAAACAAACATAAAATGAAAAATACCTCAGCATTTGGCCTCCGAGCCAAGCAAGCGTAAATGTAACAGAACAATTCCATGAAGCCTGAGAAAATGTATTGTTTCAGAAACTTGATCTGTTCAGCTGGAATCTCTACTCCCAAAGTGCAAGCCCACCAAAGAAAAAACACACGCCCCAGAATACATGCCATAAGGAAAAAAATTCTTATCAAATAGCCTTCGTTTTTACAAACTAACCTCAGATGTTCAATTAATACAGGCTTAAAACAAAAATAAAACCATTGCCGTATTTGCCAAGATGGAATTGCAGTTCTACACCAATTCTGACAGAAAACATTTTAAAAACAACATTAGTCATGTAAGGAACTCTGAATCACACTTTAAGAACTCCTACAAAACAAAACTATACTTCTGAAGAGTTACACTTTCCATGAAGAATTACACACGGGATACACGCGTATGCCACAGGAGGTTTTGCCCCCAAGTCCCAAGTGCTAGTGGGAAGCAAACGGCTCTCTAAGAAAATATTTCAAATAAAATATTATATGAACAATGACTCAGCTCTGCACTGAGCAATGCAGAGATAGCTGAATGGCTCTCAGGAAAAGTCTGCTGAAATTAGGAAGATGTAGATTCATTCCAGAGGTTCACTAAAAACAAATACTAGTCTTCAAAAATGTTCACTTACTGATTTTTTCATGTACATAATTCACACCTCGGATACCTCACACTGTCAAGTGCAGCTTTTTTTAAAGGTGTAAGTTTTCAGACCTCCCAGTATGAAGTGAGTCGAGGGGAGGAAAGAGCCAAGGGGCAGAGTGGCTGAAAAGGTGCCAGCTGCAGGGACTCCAAAGGCTGAGAAGCCAGTAATGGAAATCCAAGGCTCTGGAATCAAACTTCTGCTGATGTTACCCATGCACATGCTGCTAAATTATGAACTAAATGACTGTGGCACATCAGCATGAAAATACAATATTTCTTAGAAATGACATCAACTCTATCCTCACGCAAACACATTTTGTTCTCAGAGACGCTGGTGCAGTTTCTGCTGCCACACCCACGAGCGGTGCTAACTCAGATTCCACACAAAACTATTACACCACAAACCCAAGGATTAGATCTTCATATAGTTTTTTTAGAGGAGTCTAGTTTCTCATTGTGTATAATATGCAAGTCACAGCCTTCCTAATGCACAACTGCCGGCTGCATCACACCCTCGAGCCTACACATAATGCATCCAAGTATATTCTTGTACCACAAAAGTAGTAATTAAAAAGAAGTTAATTCAAAAACACAATGAAGTTATGGCTATGAGGCACTGGAACCTTCCCAGGATACCCAAAATCCATTTCCATGGGAATGAACAGCAGCAGCGACTGACAAAGTTGTTACAATTCTCATAAATAATTGCACACACCATTTTACACCACCATCCACAGACCTGAGGCGGTAATAATTTTCAGTAGGATTTCTTGTTTTTTTTTAAAAAACAATCAGAAGCTAACAATAATTTCTGTTATCCTTCTTTCCTTTCAAACACATCAGAAATAATCATGTGTACAATCGTGTACAATATGTACACGCGTATCGCGTAAATAAGGGCACTAAACTAAAAGGACACTTCAGATTTATTTTCTCTTAAGTACTGAAAATAGCAGTTTGTGTATTTGACTCACAGGTCTGTCCCTCTCAGCTTCCCTAACTGTTTGCCTCTCTCTCCCAAATTCATTCCCATTTATACGCTGCTGATGAGATGCTTGAACACACATATGATTGCTCTAGGAATATCCATGTTAGAGCATTATAAAGAAAATAAATATTAATTTCTGCTCTGTAACAGCAAAACTGCTGTAAAAAAGCCCGTGCGTTTTACATGTTTGCTACCACACTCAAATGTAGAATAACTCCTTTTTTTTTTTTTTCCCCCTTCCTTTTTTAAAAAAACCCCAACATCCTGGCACTGCAAACACAGCTCACCATTTCAGCTTCCAGGCTTTTTGTGACCCAGTGACTCCAATCAGTTTCTTCAAAATGCACCAAGTTTCCCATTCCGTCAGTAAATTACGTTTGGTAGTCTGTGCATGGCACAGTAATTCCCACAGACAAGTAAATTTAAACTAATCCAATGATAAGACTGTAGTTCCCTACAAACTGTGTGTGTCTAAACATACAAGGGGCATCCACTAGGTTTTCCAGGTTTTCCCCTTTGTCTGCTCCTCCATCAGAACCCATCACATTTGTCTAGCCTGTTTGTCACAAAGTTTGTTCTTCATAAATATACGCTGCCAGTTTCTCAGGTCCTGTTAACTTCCAAAGCCTGGACTAAAAACCAAAACCAACGCAGTTTTCACTGAAGTATCTCGATAAATCTAAATGTTTGCAAGTGCTTAGATCCTACTTTTTGTTTCATTATTTTACAGAATATTAAATCCTGGACTTGGCTATAATTCATATGCAAGATGTAGCATCAGTTAACTACCCCTGTTCTCACAACAGTGCTTGATTAATTTCTTGATTTTCCATCTTTGCATTAAAATAACAACTTGAAGAACTGAGGAAGAGAGATTAATTTATTTTGATGAATGTCTTGTTAAAACGATACATTAGGGGCCAAGAGTCATAAATATAATATTAGACAGGGAAACTCTAAGGAGAGTACTGCTTAAACTATTTTGATATGACACCTTAAGGATACTTCCATTGTTTCTTACCTAGGTACTCTCGGATCATGCCACGTGCTAACACCAGTCTGAGTATGCAGAAAATAGACCTGACCTTGCTGAGTCGTCCTTTGCTCTGTGAAATCAAGACAAATTAATAAGAACAAAAAATGCAATTAAAAAACCTTACAAAGAGTGATTTCCCCAAACTAAGGAATCAAAAGGATCTGGCATACAAGGAGAAGACACAACCCATTTTCCCAGTTTCTTGGGAGACCTACAATTAAAAAATTTTAATTTGCATACCATATCCTTCAGGTAAGTCGGGAGGAGTGTGCAAGTGTGTCCTGCTCATGTAATTTCTGTGCCTCTGTGACCTGACTCTCCTCTCTGCCAGCCGGGGATCTGACGACTGCCCGCAGGTCGCACCGTTCGTTCCTGTAATTGGAGTGTTCTCGTCCACAAAACAGCTCAGCGGTCTGCCCGGACTGGAGTACTCTGACGCTGGCCTGTGGGGAGAAACATGAAAACTGCATCGCTGACGGGACACGGGGCTGCACAACGTGCTTTATGGAAGCTACACCTAAGGGCTCTCGGGAAACTTTTGTGGATGGCAGAACTGAGCAGTGGACTTGTCGAGCAGGATACCCGGACAAGGGGCAGAAAGCTCCTGTTCTGTGCTCACTGGTTCATCCCAGAGTAATTAGGAAACCTCCTCACCTGTCTTGGGGTCTGATCTGACAGTGTATGATGCTGCAAGATCAAGATCATACCAAGTGCTCACATGAGCAGTTCCCACCTTAAACTGAGTGCTGAGAGTAAAATTATTTTCTTTTTTTTTTTTTTAAATGAGCAGCATACAGCCCAAATTTTCTCACCTTGCCTTCATACACCTGAGAAGTGATCAGGCATTGTTATTCCTTCTAATTTTTAAGGAAGGTTATTAGGCAAGGATAGTGAAAAAGGGCTAAGATAAAAACCAGTTGCTCTTGAGACCTCAACTGCAAGAGGAAGACTGAATTATGTGGTTTTGTATCTCAATGTTGCTTTCAAAAGGATTTCAAAATGGGTTAAAAGGATTGATAAGGATGCAGGAAATCCCCAAAACAAATTACATATTTTGTATTTGTTTTTCTACTGTAATGTGTCTAGAGCTTAGAATAGGTATTTTAACATAGGAGGAAAAATACAGGTAGATAAATTAAAAAACTATTCAGTACCTTCACTCACTTGAAAACTGCAAATATGTATCAGAGCTGGCAGTGTTAACAGCACAGATTATTTTAGTTAAATATATCCATGCAGAGACTGGAATATATTTACTGAGGATAGAAGAGACAGGCTGCAGAAGAGTCTGAAAAAACATGCACTGACACTGTCTACAGTTCAGGTAACAGCAAAACTGGTTTGAGCAGCAGCTTCACAACACACATCTACGGTTATTAGAAAAGGTGACTGCAATGATTTCGAAATGTGCCCTGTAACCATCAGCTTCAGAAGTTCTGGATTACTGCGGACATTAGCATGTACATAGACAATGTCTGTCAGCTACTCCTCATCTCTTCTCTTAACGTCTTACAATTTCTGCACATTGTAATGTCTCTATTTACAGAGCTATACCATAGCAGCTCCACAAGAAACCAGAGATGCTAGTATTAGGGGAGGAAAAAAATCTAATCAGAATGATTCTTCCGAGTTAAATATAAGGCAGACTACAGGAACAGGATGTTAGAGGAAAAAGGCACACAGCGGTTGTAGAGTGTCTCAGAGGAATGCTGAATACTGTTAGAGCCACTTAGAATCGCTTGTGCTCAGTGCTCCTGGTCAGCAGGCAAACTTCATCACACGCACAGCTTCCTGAATTATTTCTTACCGTGTTGGTCGCTCCCACTGAGTTGTTCGTGTAATATGATTTAAATACTGGATCCTTCCAGAAGCAGTCCTCCGCTCCTCCCAGCTAGAATTCAGACATTGAGAGATAAGGCAATGAGTGGTATTTCCAGGAAACCAGGGCACAAAATGTTTCCAACATAAATGCCAACTCAGGAAGACTTACACTATTATGAATCATGTTAGCTGAACAAGGTAACAGGAAACAACCGAAAGTTCAACTCAGAATTTGTTTTCATATTCTTCCCTTGGAACCACACATAGAACGAACAATATCACACTTTCACGTTCAATAAATATTTGAATTCTAATTAAATACAAACAGCCATATAAAGAAACTTCCTGAAAACATCATGTTTAATAATGCATTTAACTTTTTGACCACTGATTCTAGTAAGTGCTTTCACAGCATCTTCACGCACTTGCTTTCATTAAAAAGTCACCCTCAAATAACAGGACCTTTTAATTATTGTTACTTTTGCATTCTAAAATACATAAGGCTATACTGCTAGCTTTGTGGTTACACAACTAATTAAGCAGTATTTATACAAGGAACATTTTGAAGTGAAAATTTAAAAGCACGTTCAAAAATGTTTTTTGACTTCTCCAGACTCCAAATTAACAAAAGAATGCTGTTTAGGACTTAGATGATCATTTACAGTTTAAAATTCATCATCTGAAAAATCAGTTTCTCCTGTCTTTACCTGCCAAGAATCACATTCAGAAGGTCTGTGTTTGCTCTGAAAGAGCTGATGACAGCACCAGAACCTAAACCAGAGCATTTTTCTGTATTCGCAAAACTGTTCTAGGTGTTAATGATGTCATTAACTCTCACAGGGACAAATCAAAATCCTAAACCCAGCCTTTGGCAGGTAAATACAGCAAGAACTCAGGCTCCATTACCTTTTCTCGTCACATTTTTTTTGCTATGATTTACAAGGAAGAAAAAGTGATCCATTTTTACAGTAGTGTGCACCTCTGCAGAGCGCTGCAGAAGACAGCCAGGCCCGTGCGTTCGCCACCTTGCTACAAACCTACTACATGGATGAAGTCAGTTTGCTGGCTGTGATTTAATGTTATACTAGTTTATCAGTTCTATAATTTGAAAGACACATGTTTTCTTAGACAAGAATATTTTTTAATGCATCTGCTCATATATGGCACATCCCATTTTTCAAGAAGAGACAAAACAAGGGTCAAACTATTAACTCTTCTCTGTATCCCAGCTGGCTTATCTCCTGCTTCTGAATTCAAAACTGTAGAACTCTGAGTGTGAGAATAAAAATATAAATTAAGCAATTTCTACACTGACTTCTCATTACTGCACAAGTCTATTGTATGAGCTGTATTTGTATTTACACCACAGTGATGTCAGCTTACCCATCGGGTAAATCGTTATCAAACAACCGACTGCAGTCCACAACTTGTCCTCCTGTGCCTATTCGGTCTCTGGACTGAAGACTTACTATTAAGATAATAAAAGAATTATTAAAAATATGACATCTGAATGCAAATTACAGTTATATTTGAAAGAGAAATGGTAAAACTTGGAGGACTAAGCTGAATGTTCTGGCTTTTTTTTCCTTCCCACGAATCAAAGGAAGTGATACAGAAGCAGTGTACGTTTTCATACACGCAATTCTCTATATATTAATTCAAAAAAGCTAGCTTGAAGAAGAATATGAGTGCAAGTTAAGGCAGAAAAAGAAGTTAACTCCGAAGCTGTCGTTAACTTTTCTCCAAACGAGACGGAGCGTGGCACAGCAGAGCTGCGTGGCTGGGCTGGCGGCAGCAGGGTGGCCAACCCCACGCGTGGCTGGGACAGCAAGCGGGACAGTGCTCCTGCCAGGCTCGCACTGCTAACGGGAGAACTGCTGGCAGAAAGACCTCAAAGAGATGCCGGTAGGTTTTTCACTCCTTATGTATTTTGTGTGTGCACGTGGGATTCAACACACGCACGCACACGCGCGCGCGCACAAAACCAGGCAGAACTGAACTGCTCGAAGCACTACACCTTTGGTTTCTTGTCTGCTTTCAAACACCAGTGGTAAGGAGCTAAATGCAACCCTCACGCGATGCAGTGCTCAGCACCCTGAGAAGCCCTTACAGTCCTCAGCAAAACTGTAGCCCTTTTTTTTAAATTAATTTTTTTTTACATGTTTTATTGTAATGGATATTTATGCCTGAAGCTTTTGTACTACAATTATGAAAACAAAGATTTTTGGGGCAGCTTTTGTTCCCAATATCATAATTTACAAGTGTCCAATCTGATAATTTATGAGACTTGTGTTCCTGTGGGGTTGGGATTTTATTTTTTTGTTTGTTTGTTTGCTTTGTTTTGCCTTTAACAATAAAACAATGACTTAAAAAAGCTAGATACGTGCTGCGGCACACATTTCTTGAGGAGGCACTAATGTACCTCTGGACAACTGTCTTCAAGTCCTATTTTTATATACGCAATGACATAAACTTTCAGACCTTAACCTAGACACAACCGAACTTCTGTCAGGATAACAAAGTTGAAAAAGATGTAGTAGCACTGGGAGTTTTTGCCAGTGTCCAAATTTTCAACAACAACATGTTCTGAAATTCAGGATTTTGGGCTTTCAACAGCCCAACCCAGGGAGCCCTGCAGTACCTGCCTGCCTTATTCCTAATCAAGATGAACTCCTTGTCTCCATGAACACTAACTTCCTAGAGCAAAAGACACCTTAAATTTACTTTCAACCAAACCAAAATCTTAGATGATGTATTTATTCTGCAACAAACCCACGCATTACAAGTTCACATTGTTGCGTGTAGGCAAGGTTTGGCAAGCAATACACACAGACAAAAATGAAACTGAACAAAGGCAATTACCTCCTCTTTGCCTACGTGAGGACCAAAATTTGTGCACGGCTTCATTTTGTAATGAGTAAGGACTCATTTCTTTTCTGCACCGCCACATCAGAAATAACATGGTGGCACAGAAGAGAGCTGCAAGAATAAGACACAGTTCAGGTGCCCTTTGCATCCACTACTCACAAGCGTCCCCTCTTCTTCCCCGCTTTGAAGATAACCCCAGATATTTAAGATAAAGATCCCCTTGCTCCCTGTCCCAAATTAGAAAGGCATATCCACTGCACTCTTGATTTGTAACTTGATCTGCTGAAGGTATCAATTACATTTTAATATTGTTTTCCAGTCTTGCAGAGCCTCTTAATTTAAGCCAGTTTATCACTAGAAGGACTGAGAGTACTTTTATAACTTATTTTGTCTTCTCACTCACTCTTGATCAAGATTTCTCCGCAATGCAACTACTGCAGCAGAATTACCTAGTTTTACTCGGGCCCATTCACCCATTCAACAATAGTGAAGAAAGATTAAAATATAAGGAGATTAATAATGACAATTTCAACTAAAAAAAAGACAGGAGTCCCTGGAATCTTACCAAGGATGCATTAAATTAAAAAACACAGCCATGATGGAGGAAACTCGACCTTTCTGATAACAGCGGAAAGCAGAACCTACAGATTTGTTCTCAGTCTCTGCCGTAACCTGACAAGCTGCGGTTTTTCCTGGGTTCAATACGCCAGCCAGCAGCTCCTGCTATTTAGGGCCAGCCCAGCAGCATGCCACAGGAATTAAAGCTGCGTTGGCGGTACCACTTTTCATGATCCCATCAGGTTCAGCCAACTGGTCAGTCTAGTTTATGCCACACCTCTGACTAGTTATCTCTGACAACTAGTTATCTGTGAAGTGTATTTGCCGTGCCCACACCGCACGGTACGCACGGTACGTGCCCCAGGCTTCCCATATGGAGACCCTTCTGGCTTTGGGGTGGGGTTTTGTGGGGTTTTTTTTCTTGTTTAATTACTGCTAGCGTTCTAGTCATGATGACAAGGATGCATACTGCATACTCTGGAGGGCAGCATGAGAGCACGTCACGCTGTGAGGGTACAGTCCCTGACAGTGCCATGTCTGAAGGACCGCTGGGGCAGAGCACAGCTCTGCTGCCTGGAGGAGACCCTGAGCAAGCTCTCCTGTCACCTGAGCTCAGCTTCCTCTTACAAGGAACCCCACAAAACTGCATACATACAGCATGGATGATCAGGGGACTAGTATACTAGAGCAAAACCAAAAAGCAAACCAAACCGACAACATAACGTGCCCTAGAAAAATGACTGGTTAACCCTTTACTCTTCTGCACAAGCTCATGTGGAAAATTTAATATTAAAGAACAATCTGAAGCGCTGGCAAGGCACTTAGGATTCCACATTTCTACCATCATTTGACTCTCCTGTGCCACCTCACTCTTATCAGAATACTGTGCAAACACCTGCCCATCAGATGCTAGACAGATGGTTACAGCAACACAAAGATGTGAAGTCGCAGGAATTACTGAAGAGAGCACTTCAAGGAAAGCAGATGAGTGCACTGAAGCCCTTATTTGCTGACTCATATTTCAACAGTTTTCCCTGGCTGACAAAACAAGAATGCTATTTGGATATTATGTGAACTAGGAATTGAACATAAAACAGCATGAAAATTCACCTTCCCCCCCCACGTCCAAATATTCTCATTAACATCTTGCCATAAAAATAAAGACCTCCTTATCCTGACCAACTTTTTTTTGACTTAAGTGACCTACCAGAAACACTGCCTTCTGAAACAACTTATAATGCAGCAAAAAGAGAATGTTTATTGTTTGTGGAGACTTTTTTTTAATTTGACAGCTTCTTTCTAATTCTTAAGTTATTTGAGGTTTATGAGTTAGCAGAATGACAAAGCACAGTTATGGAGATTGGTGACAGACTTGTTAATAACCCGTGAAAACACAAAATGAATTGACCAACTCATCCCAGACAGCAGCCCACTCCTGTTACAGCAAGACATTTTACCCTTTCGCAAAACCTACAGGAAGCACAGCTTTGCTGGAACTCTCAATGGCCAAGAAATTTGTAGTCGGTTTTTCACAGGGAGTTCAGGCTCAAGCTGTCACCATTCTTCACAGTGAAATTAAGAACCTTCTACATAAGTTTTGTTATCTATGGTCTCATCTGTTCCAACACATAATAATATTTGGAGGGTTTTGTTTTGGGCTTTTTTTGGGGTGGTTTGGGTGTTTAGTTGGGTTTTGGGTTTGGTTTTTTTTTTTTCCCTTTTTTTTAAATTCTCTACATACATACTTCTAGCTTGAGGTCCACATGACTCTGGCACTAGACAGTGAATTTGGAAAAAAAAAAATCAATACAGAAAACTGTAATCTATGGAGGTTATTCTTATAGCTACTATTAAACCCCTTACTTACCTACTATCTGTCCTCTAACAGTATCATTGTCATTTGGCCCAAGCTTGCACAGATCCAATCTCTGATCTACAAAACAAGGACACAAAATATAAGTCATACACTACTTTGCTGCCTTTGAAAGGCACAGTGAAGCACTATCAGAACAAAATTCAGCCTCGTGTTAAGACAGTTAAAACTTCCAAGAGATAGGGGAATGGAAGCAAAGCTAAAAATCTTCAGTCGAGACATCATTTTTCATAGTTTGATATCAGAAAATAAGAATAAAATATCTTTGCTTTAATGTTTTTCCTACTTCCCAAAGCTGTTTTGATGAATAGGAAATGACATTATCCTAGTTAGGATGTCTCAAGTGGTTGTAACAAGTATTTTGAAATCTCTTCCCTTGTGAAGACCAGCCACTGAAATAATGCATTTCCAGTTCAACACTCATTAGTACAGCACAGAGCTAACCTGCAGCATCAACCCACGCGTTCCACACTAAACAGGCAGAACTTTGTAACACTGAGCGAAGCACAATGCACTGGAGCACTGCTCTAGTGACAAATATTTAAAAATCAGAATTTCTGTTATACCTTTATCGCCAGGGAACCTGTTACTGAAGATAAATATCACAACACTTCTCAACCAGCATGTCACTTTTTTTCCTTTTTTAAAAAATTATCTAAATAGCCAAGCACTACTTTTCCATCAGTGTCCCACATTTTGTTCAGAATTAAACGGCACACATTAGGATAATGAGAAAACAGCATCTTGTATGTTAATTTTTGAAAAAGTAAATACAAAGTGCTAGCACTTAATATCTTATGACAAAATTTACTATTTCATTTTGAAATTTGGCTTTGAGATAGATTTACCCTTTCATTTACTCCTTAAGACTTGCATTTCTGAAGGTAATTAAAAGATAATTTGAAGATAATTAGGATCTGTTTTCCTTTAAAATTCCAACACAGTCAGTTCAAGCCTTGACAACCCACAACCAGACTGTGGCACTGAAGTTACCACTGCCTACAGACACGGGGCAAAGGAGTTGAAAAGCCAGAAGTAAGTTACGTTCCCTGACCTACCTGTGCTGTTCTCACAAGACACCATTACAAACCACCAAGTCAATTAGAATGTACAAGTTTCATAAAAAAAACACCAAAAACTCAATTAACTGTCACTCTTCAAAAAGCCTGTGCATGCAGGTTTGGTCTGAAAGAGGAGCAGCAGTAGTCTTTAGCTTACTTACAACCAGTGTCTTTAAGGCGGTTGATTGCGTTTGAAAGAAGTCTCACACAACCCAGAAAACCAGCTCCCTGCTTTTTATGAATTTTCTTGTGATTCCACACACTGATTGTTATCGAATCCGACTTCCCAATATATCTGAAAAAAGGTGAAAAAAACAGGACTGTGAATGGCACTTACTGAATACTTTGAAGATGCTCCAGAAATCACCTTGGGGGAAAAAAAAAGACTATCAACCATTACATCAAAAACTGAGCACACACTGTATCAGCAGAAGAGAGGAAGTCATCTTCAGAGATGAGGTGCACACTATACTTTAATGAAAGCATGTCTTATGAAGGAGTTTACTTGAATACAAACTAATCCCAAATCCTGATTCTGGAAGAAGGCATTCATATGAATCCAAAATCTACCAAAATCTGTTCCAAACGGTAGCATGAACAGGCTGCGGGCTGGTGCGGTGACCACATCTCTTCAAGCAGCTACAGACATGCTTAGACTCATGCTGCTGTCCAGCCTGACCAAGGAGAAGGGCAATGCTCACGGCAGTGTGTTTGTGAGCAGCGCGAGCAGGCAGAGCGGTTAGATCGTTGGACCCCCCTTCTGCAGACCCCCCCCTGCCGCTGCCTTCCGGGCTACCCTTCCAACCACCGGCAATGCAAGTCACCCTCCTGTAGAGCTCTTCTGAGCGCTCAGGGAAAATATAAGGTAAACCTAGCTGCACATCTGCCTTTAATGAATTTTTGGGAAGCTAATTTACTACTAGGAAAGGTTCAGAACGGCCCCATTTTAACACACATTACATGTTACGAATGTGACCCATTACAAAAAGCTCATACAGTATCTCAGTCAAGGTGGGCCACATGCCCTTCCTGCCCCTGCTCACGTGTGGACCGATTACCACGGACATGCTTTGCAAAACCCAGATCTGCACCTCACCAACCTGGGGAAGCCTGGACACTGTAGGAGATTTTATTTTTGCTTTTTTGTTTGAAGCTTTGTTCTTCAGAAGCAGTTCCTTCATGAGCTAGTCTTTGTTTTCAAAACTTTCAGAGGACAATTTCAAG
The DNA here is from genome assembly GCF_000699245.1 of Pterocles gutturalis. Taxonomy (NCBI): domain Eukaryota; kingdom Metazoa; phylum Chordata; class Aves; order Pterocliformes; family Pteroclidae; genus Pterocles; species Pterocles gutturalis. The sequence goes on from NW_010100170.1 coordinate 38,764, forward strand.
ACACCAAAGATAAATCAGCTATTGCCAATACCAAATTATTAGAGTTATTTCAAGTTGAGGAAAATTAATTTCCTGAGAACTATTTGTAGTTCTCCGTTCCCAGACCACAGATTCTGGCCTTCTGCAGTTTAGTTCCAAGTGATTTTTGTTTGTTTTTGAAGGAAAACTCATCAAACTCAACCAATGTCTAAATAAATCTCCCCCCATTGACTGAAACTTTACTGCCTTTAAAACATCTTAATATTCTGATAAAGATAGAAATGATACTGTCAAGGTTGGCAAACCAAGCTAACTGTCACGGCTTCAAAATTGCAGCCGTGATCGATCAGGTAAGTTCCCAATTAACACCTCCCCCCTTTTTCCTTTTCCAAAAAGCAGAACTTTGACAACTTCTTTTTCCCATCTGTAGACAGGGACTCACCCAAGAAGCAGAAGACGGCAAAGCCTAACCATAGACCCATGAGCACGGTTTAAAATAACCGGTGCATACATAAAACAAACAAAAAAACACACCCCACAAACTTCACACAAACAAACCCCCAAAGTTTTTGGAATAATAAACTGATTGTGTAACATAGGTCAGGTTTTTGGCCTTACAACCTTGACAATGCCAATTTTGCATAAAGAAACGAGAAATGAAGATGGGTATTCACGTGCACAGTTGCAGTTTACAATGTTTCATGTACTTAAAATAAATTCTTATGAGAACAAGTTAGGTGCACTTAAAAACAAGGACTTATCATGACCTGTCTTGAATTTTCCAGTTTTCCTTGTTGCTTTAAAAAAGTCAAAGGTATATGGTTAAACACAATTTCATAACAGTTTGAATAATACGTAGAACAGCTGAACATACAACACAGTTTCCAAGAATTACTGTAACGTTTCAGGGTGAGGTTCTCATGGCTGAGATGCAGACAGTAAGCCATCCATACCAAGCAGGTGAGGATTTCTATATTACTGCTATACCCTACTCCGAATTTGCACCAGAAAAGCCAGATGATTCACACATTTAAAGGAAATAAGCAAGACAAGCTGCATTTTCCAAATAAAAATGTCTTTTTCTTTTTTTCTTTTTTTTTTTTCAAAGGAAGAAAATAAATAGTAACAGCTAGTTGGCTTTATAGCAAAAAGTTTCATCTGTATTTCTGCATAATTTCAGTCATGAAAATACATGGTTGCATTTAGAGACAGTAGGACAAGTTGACATTTCCAATTCATTTGGTGGATAAGTTACATTTGGTTTACATCATCTGGCAATAAAGTTCCAACATAAAAGCCCGAGTCAGGAATTTTATTTGTTATTAAAAAATAATGCTCAAAAAAATAAAGTGAACAAGTTTGTTTTTTTTTTTTTTTAAACAAACAGAAACAAAACCCCCATTTTGTTGGATGCCTCCCTCTTCCTCCTCATTATTAGAGTTCTTGCAGCACCTTTTTTGACTCTACTCCATCAGCAGTATCTATTTCACAGCTTCAGTACTTCAACAGAGGTAACAGAATTAGTATTAATGACGTGGAAATCTATAAATTCAGTTTCCATATACATTTTGTTAACTCCCCTGTTTCCTGAATCTGTAAAATTAGGGCTCTGGATAAGAATTGCGTGTTTGGAAATTTTAAGAAAAATGTCTCCTCTTAGCACTTCCACTTCTAAACAAAAATCAAGTACGTGCCACACTGAAAACCTCTAAATATTTTAACCAAATTTTAAAACACAGGGACAACTGCTCCTTTGTCTAAATAAAATTATCTTTGCCAAGGTGGTGTTTCCTTCTGAGCCGATATACCACTGGGGAAGGTTTGGTGTCAAGCGACTTCTCATCCCCACAGCACTGCACACACCTTCCCTGAGGAGCTCAGCTTGGTAGAGAAAAGCAGAATGAAGAAAGTGGGAGGAAAAAAAATTATTCCTGAAAAAACACATCTCTTCGTGATCACAAGCCAGATATACTCCCTGCAGGAGGAGAGAAAAATGCAACATCAAGAGGTATGAACTCAGGCTTGGAAGCCAGGAATTCCCTATTTCTAACCCATGCTGTCACACAGATGCTTTTTATGACCTGGACAAATTACTGAAGTTTGTTTCTCCACTTTCCCATTTCTGAAATTGTTCTAGTATAAGGGGAGTGTTATGCTTTGCGAGATCAGCTGTTTTCAGAGTGGGGAGAAGAAGGAGTAAAGAGAATGTAAAAATACAGGAGTTGTTTGATGGCTCTTCCGGAGACTAATCTCGGGATTGTCCAGCACTACGCTGTAGCTGTTGGCGTGCTAAGCCCCAAGGGCAGAGGCTGCTGGGGGGCACAGGTGAGAGCGGGACGGCTGCTGGGGACACCGAGGCTATTACAGAACAAGAAAGGGGAAGGAAGAGAAAAAGGTGATTTGTTAAGTTTCAACAGCTGGTTTACGTAGGGTTTAAATGCTCTGAACGCAAGAAAGTCTGTAAATATGCTAAGTCTGGTTATTCAAAGATTTGAGAAAAGGCCTGAACAATAGGGAAAAACACAACCAAGACTGAAAATCAGGAAGGGGAATACATCCAGGGTAAGCACGGTATTTTCCTGACATTAAACTGCATCCAGACAGCAACTATTTGGCAATTTCTTTCTGGAAAGCCTCCCAGATTCCCCCCTCCCCTTAGACACACCCATCTAGACTGAAGAGTCTGAGCAACTAACTCAGCTGCTTCCTTTCACACTAAGCTGAATTAAGAACGACATAAGGCAAAGGCAAAACCTTTTTTTATTCTTTATAACACTGCAGAAGTCTCTTTTTAAAAAAAAAAATCTGATACAACAGAATATCTATTATGCTGAATCAGGTTTGCAAGCCACAAAATTCCCTTGGAATTAGCAACTTAATGCAGACATTATTGCATAAATACATCACAGCAGATCGCTCTTACCGTGTCATTTGCACACACCATCAGATGATACACAAGACCCTTAATTAGCAGCAGTGTTAACCTGTTATACAAATGCCAGGCTGGGGACACTTCAATCAACCCAACACAGCCAAGAGACAGTTTCATTGCACATAAGCCTACTGCGGTCATTGAAAAACCAACAGAAATCTTCACTGTAGGAAAAAAAGCAAGATTTTTCATTCAAAAAATTCAACATAACTGCACCTTCCTCGGGTTGATTGCCTACGCGGCGTGGTGGCAGGAGCAGGCAAGCTGCCACCGAGACTCCATCTGTTATGCTTGGTGTGCAAAGCATTTCCTGGAGCAGTGGAAGCGTCGTGAGGCAGAGGCTAGCGTTCCCGTGCAATGGGGTGTTGTCAGGGTAAACATTAGTAAGTTTAAAAATACCCTATTATTATCAAAGGATGAGAGGAAAGATTAAGTTCTGTAATCTGTGAGGTCTGCCATCGGGTGCTCAGCAGTAGGATGGTTACTATTCCTGTTATTTCTCTTCCCCCCCCCCCCCCAAATTATCTTAATATCTGGTGCAGAGGAAAAGCTGAGACCTGACCCAGGTATAGTACAGGAAAAAGCGACCTTAAGATAAAGCCAGGCAGCGAGTTGTTGTATCAGAGAGATCTAATCTTCTGCTGCTGTTTGAAATCGGAACTGAAGACTAGGTGACTGATGTTCATAAATGGAAATAAATTTCCAGAGTAAGGAATAACAGGCAAGACAATAAAAAGGGTTAAATTATTATAAAGCAATTTTTGAGAGGTAAAGGATTATTTTCATATTACAAGGCCTGACATAACACTAAATTTTACTTGTGAAACGCCGTGTATGCTTCTGTCATCAGGGGATTCAACTGCCAGGATCAAGCAAATTAGTTTTCCCTAAAGGATGAGAAATTTATACTGAAAATAATATCCTAACTAAGCAAAACCTAGGGTTTTTTAGGGATCTTCCCAAAAAGGAAAAAAAAAACCAAAACAAATACGCAAAATATTTAATACAGGTGTAAACTCCTTAGGAGAATCCAACAAGCAATGCCTCAAATCTGCCCAAGCAAAAATATTCTGCCAGAAACCCCATCTCTCTCTCTGGTTTTTATAATGTGCTGTGGACTGCAATCACAGTCTTGCTTCAAAGCTAAGGCAACTGCAGTATCCCGCTACACCCATGACTTGTTCTGTAAAACAATGTAAAAATACCTTCTCTTCATCCTTCTTTGAAAATTATAATCAGAGTAATTTTTTCTAAAGATTTTACTAATTTTTTCCATTACTCTCATTGCATATTAACATCCTCCCTCTGTTCCCATGTCCTCTGCCCCTCCTCTTCTCCTGAAGGGAGCCAAGACTCCAAGTCACTGGCTCATAGACCACGTCCCATCCCTTACAACCCTTCCTGTCCACTGCTTACCGGCGTTGTCACCGCTGCACTTCCAACACCACGACAACTGGCAGATACTGGAGAAGACGCAGTGAACTGACAAAATTTTCAACACAGAATTTAGTAGCAGGTAACTGCCAAATGACGGCCCACCATTCCTCCTTCCAGAGTATCCCTTCCCTGGCTGCACAGGGGTTACAGGAAGGCTTTACACTCCGGTCACGCTGGCAGCACCTTCTTTTCCACCTTACTCTCCTTCTATCACCGTAAAGCTGGTCACTAATGATGACTAACGGGCTCACCTAAGTAAACAACAATAAAATTCCGTGCTTGCATGTCATTCCTGCAGCAAGAGAGAACCAGCGGTACTCAGGGGATGCACCTCGTGGTTCAGCTTCTTCCAGCACAGTTGGGTTCATGTACTCTACGACTGCTTCCCGACGGAAGCCACAACACAGCAAGTGGGGACGATGGTGGGACTCCCCACAGAAGCTCACTCTTGATGCAAGCTTACGTGCTAACACAGGCACACCATTACTGACCCAACGCATCTCATTTCATTGGCAAAGAACTACACACTTTTTCCCCCCTATCCAGCTACCTTCCTGCGGGTTCAGTGAATCAAATCCATTTACCCAGAAGCCGGACGGAGCCAGTGCAAAAGCAGCAGCACGAACACATGCAGTAAATCCGGAAAGGGGCTTAAACAGGAGAGAAAGTGGGCTTTCCATTTTTGGTGGCAGCAAGCTGCAACATCAGTACAACCTACTCTCGAATTTCACCAAGGGGATACTCTTATATCCATTCTATACAAATCGACATTTTGATAGGTTTAATAACATAAAAAAACAAAATTAACTTAGAATTGTTTAAATATGAAAAAGAACCATACCTTCTACGTGAATTTAAACTTGGTTTATATAAATTTTTCTAATGAATACGAATTACAGTCTCACATGCAGAATCTAAGCTTAGAGTGAGTTCAAATAATAAAACTATAATGCTACAGCTTTCCTCAGAGAAACTGCTATTATTTCACTAAACTGCCAACGATATTTTGTTAAGCAGTAATGAAAACGTTTTGCATACTGCACTAAAACATTATGAACAATGACTTCACGTATTTAGTCTGGGATATTCAAATAAAGAGTAGGTCAAGACATCACTTCAAACCAGGCCTTCCACATTCTGCGGAAAGACCCATCAAACTGCCTTTCTTCACTGGGAAAAAGGGGGAGAAGAAATTCTCTGTGTACTAATACTTGATTTGCTCTGGGTTTGGTGATGTCCAAAGCTAACATATGCTCAAATAATTTCTAATAATATAGAGAGGGAAAGGAGCCACGGGTAAAGATCAGAACAATGCCTTAGAGAGAAAGGAAACACAATGAGGCAAAACTGTTTACATCTCTTCCTCATGATAAAGACTAAAAGAATAAAAGACAGGGAAAATAAAGCATGCACAAAGAAATCTATATAAAAAATAAAAGCTTTAGTAACTTAAATTATACAGAATATTCTATGTTTTAGAAAAAAAAAGAGGAAAAACACAACATACATGCCATACCAATTATATTGCTCAAAAATACTGAAGATGCTCAAGTGATGGTAACGTAAAGATTTCAACTGAGAAGGACATTTGGGCAGAAAATGACATAAAGGAGAGAAGACTGAACGAGAGGCACGCAGAAGAAAAGACACTCGTAGCACTGCAACAGACAAAAATAGCACGGAGAGAAAAGCAGTTTGAGGGGAATATTGTCCATTATTTGCTTAATTTTACAAAAGTGTTAACATAAAATATTACAATAAAATAATGCTGTTGTACATGTAAAGCATGCTGCAGACATCATCACAAGAAAATCAAGTGTAGTGTTTAGATTTTGAGGGAAATTAAAAAGCGGTATTTTGACACATGTAGTTTTCACTCACACTAATAAACTCTGGGATATTTTCCAAGCTGTAAATAGGACAATATTACGAACATCTGACAATGTCTGTGTACTTTAGAGGATTTCATTTCAAACCTTTGGTTATCACTGTTACCACCTACAGGTCATAATGCTGATTCCATTTTGGATCAAGTGTATTCTTCACAGTATCTGTAGAATGGCACTGGCCAGATCCGTCCACCACAACCTTAGCAAATGGATCAGGAAGTCCTAAGAGAAAGAAAAGGAAAAAAAAAACCTAATAAGTGGATCAGGATGCTTTAAAGTCCTATATCATACCACAATTTTTTTTTAAAATAAATTTTATTTGAAGGTACCATATCTAATGAATGGGAATAACATGATGTATTAAGCATAGAAAATGGCTAAATCAGCAATTTATTTCATTGATACAGACCGAGAAAAAGTTGTCTAAATCAAACATGTTGGGGGGAAAAAAAAATCTGAACACCTAAATCTTCCTAATTCAGGACTGAGTAAATTCTCAGTATACAAAGAACTCAGCAAAAGGCAGAGAAAACAGGTTTACACTCTTCCTATTTTTAAGATTAATTAGAATAATTATTTCAGTTGTTACTGGTGTTACATGTAACCACCTATAGCAGATTATTCTTGCTTTTGAGCTCCACTTTGTCTTCTGCTAGCTTTGTACTTCATTTTCTGCTAGCTTAGTACCTTGAAAACACTCAACACTGGCTCAGCTGATCAGCAAGACTCTGCAACGATGGTGCCGGGCTACAAGCTGAGGATGGGAAAGAAGCAGGACCAGCGCAGCCTACAATTGGCTGTACTGCAACTGCTGCTCTAGCCCACCTATTAACTGACACCACAAGGGATGGTCCCACCACTAATGCCCTGACATCATGTGGTCCTATCCCTTTTTCCCCTCATATTAATTCCTCCCCTCATCTGAGTGCCCAGTGAGTCAGCTGAGGGAATGAAGGCGGTTGAAACATTATTCACATTTTCTGTAGCGCAAGTTTTATACCAGTTCTGCTTCCTCAGGTGACTCACGATGGAGCCAGTCAAGCAGGAGAGTGGCTGGAGACAAGTGTCAGACAAAGCACGTGGCTATAAAGGCAAAGCACGTGGGGAAGAGGAGGAACGGGACCTTCTGAGGTTTGTGCTTCGGTTCAGAAGTGCATCAAAGATTTCAGGGTGTTTTTAGGCATTATTAAACTGTTAAACACCTGAAAACTTGCAAGCAGTAAAAAAATTCAAGTTCTAGAAGAACCACAAATTACAATGTAACTCTACATCATCCCTTCCTCAAGATCTTTTCAAAATTTAGGTCTGATCTCTTGAATTCTTCCTACTCCCAGCCGGGAGGCGGCAGGCAGGTGATCTGTGTGTCCATACCTCCCCAGCCAATACCATTCCTTTCTGCCTCCTTCATCCACCTCACAGCACTTCTTTCAAAACATTATTAAAATTAATTAAAATATAATTTCAGAGTAGGCAAGTATTATGACAATTATTAATAATTAAGATACACATCTATCTGCTAGACAAAGTTTTTAAACGCAAAACATTTTAGTAAACATGTGGCACTAACTGAATAACATGTAATTTGCCTGAAAGAGTAAATTTGTTTCTCACTCCTATCAAAAACCGAGGGAGTATGTCAGTGTTTTAATTATTATTATGAATCTGTGACTAGTGTCACCTAAGAAAAAATCAGAAGCCCTGAAATTAAACAGTGTGAAAACATCAAAGCCTCCAGCTCCCTTAATGCAAATATCTCAATACAAGGATCACATGCTAACATTGGTGTACAGAGCCTGCATCCTATCTATAAATGTATAAAATACACATAGATACTTACGGAAAAAATCCTTTTTCACCAAGTTTTTTGCACACAGTACTGTAAGAAAAACAGAAATACAAAATTAAGTCACTGATTCCCAACTTTAAAAAACAAGTTGCCTGTCCAGCATTGCAGAAAATCCTGCTCAAAATAAAATGAATGAACATAAAGCAACTGTGCTCCTACATCACTTATACTGTCAGGTAAAATAATTCCTGAAAACTGAGCCAGAAGTGTCATCTTTTGGCAATTTACCTTTAGGTAGACTATACGGGAAGTGATACGGCAGTGATTTCCTCAGGCAATAATTTCACTTTTTTTTTTTTTTCCCCCCCCTCAATGGTTTTCCCAACTCTTGTGTTTACCCAGTGAGGGAACTGGACCATTTCTACCCAGCTCACCATACAGCAGCACAAACAATTGTGCCAGTAAAATCAGTGGTATTACACAAGCAGGGTCTTATGTTCGGTTCTTCACACCAGCAAAACCTTCCCTGACCACAAAATCCACTACCTTAGGCAGTCCAAGCTTTTCTGTTATCCTGCGTGAAAAATAAATAAAAAGTTTTTACCTGAAAAACATCTGGGTGGAGTAGACTAACTTCTAACACCAGAGTTTTGATGGCTCCAAAGATATGTTCTATTTGTAGAAGCTGATAGTTTCAGGCTTTTTTGTTTAAATTAAAGGGAGGAACATTTGCACTTGTCAACCAAAAATACCAAGGGGAAAACAATCTCATATGAGAATAGAGTAAAAAAAAAGTGGACAACTTTCATATAAAGATGCCAAGGTACACGCACAAGACTCCTCCTGACAAAATGCACCGCTGTTCAACTGCATCCGCTTATCTATTATCACAGGTTTAGTAAGCAGGAAATATTAGATTCCCCTGTGAAACATTAAAATATTTACTGATAACAAAAGGATTCTTGGGTATCGAGTGGAAGCATGAATTCCCACAGCTAGTACAAAAAAAAAGAAAAAAAAAGGCAAGGTGGGATATGAATTCCCACAGCTAGTATAAAAAAAAGAAAAAAAAAGGCAAGGTGGGAAGATAGATTTAGTTGGAATTGATGCTGCAGAGACTCCTCAGTATACGATTCCCTTGGATATTTTGTCTGTGAGATCGCCAATTCCTATTACTACCAGGAAATGCAAAGATGGAAAAGTGCATCCAACAATCGCATCCCACAGACATCACCTAACACCAACCTAAGCGGGCAAAGCTTTCCCCCACAGGATATCCTCAAACTGATCCTGCAGGGCTACTGGTTCTCCAATTTCTTTTCCAGTATCCGCCCAAAGAAAAGCAAGCGGAGGCAGTCCATGAGCGCTCTCGTGGAGATTTCCACGGCCAGGGCAGAGCAGCACACCCCAAATATCTGCATGCCAGCACAGTCAAAGCTAATTTGATTATTCTAAAATCAGTGGAATTAATGTTTCCCCAGTTTTTACGCTCATGGAGGTGTTGATTTTAATGAAACTGCTCTCCATGTGAATTCAGGACTGCAAAATCTAGCTAAAACTCTGCTCTGGTCTAACAAGTGTTGGTCCCCCATAAAACATACGGGACACCTATTAATGACTGCAGGTGGTCATAAACCAATCCCCCGCACATTGACATATACCACAGGAAACCTGTAGATAAGCTCTCGGGAAAATCTTGGTGTATTAGTTTGATGCAAGGGGGTGCCAATAACAGTACTGCTAACCTGAAAAAAAATTGCCTGGTTCCAGGTTGTTATTAATTGTTCTTTTTAAAAGATGATAAAGGTAAAAAAAATACTTCTCTCCATTCAAAGACAAAATGGTAATCCTAAAGCAGAGCTCTATTTAAAGGATTTTCACTCAATAATCCCACGGTAAACAGTCAACAGCAGTAAAATAGTAATAGAGAGCTAAACATTTTAGGTATTTCTGGTACCTGGAGTTCAGGCTCATGACTGTCACACCACCGCCTGCTCCACAGAACACTCAAAGTCCTTAGGATGGCACAATAAAAACCCACAGTTACTAAAGACTTCCATGTGCCCAGCAGTTTAAAGTCTACTTTATCCATACGGTTGGTAACAATTTAAAAAAACATTTAATGAAACAGATAAGACCAACTTAGAAAAATGCTTCTGCAGTTCCTTACAATTTCAGCCTGAGTTGTCGACAGACACCGCTCACTCAAGAACTACGAGAGGTTTCTGCTCACCAGCCTCCTTTCATCTATCTAATGGTGAAAAACTCGAAAGATGCTGATACAGATGGCCACGTTTAAAAACATCTCAAAAAGATAGAATGATGTGCACAATTTCACGCGTTACAAGAAACAGGGAGCGCCGAGTGGAGCTGAAAGCCTTTAAATTCCGTAGTTAAATCAAAATTAGTCTATTGCTCAGTGACCACAGGAACACAGTATGTTCCTGAAATTGTATAATGTCCAAAATAAAAGAGGTTTGACTAATCTTTTGAGAGAGAAGTCACAAGATTAACTAATTACAAACACTCCTTTTCAAAATCTGAAGTAGGTCTGCCACCACAACTTCACCCAAGGCTCACTTTTCTTCGGGCACACACGTAGCATACAGACTAACACCCATCTCCCCAGCAATCCGCCGTGAGTGAACAAACTGATGTTTTTGGCTCAAGGTTTCCCTCTCTAGTAACCACATTTAAGGAAAGTCAGATGTCAACCCACTCTGGCTTTGTCAGGTTAACAAACCGGGAGAGACGCTGAGAAATCTTCCGTTAACACCACCCTCGCTGCCAGGTATTTCTAGGGGAAAAAGCCCTGGTCCCAGGAGCATCAGCTCAATTCTAAGTCAAACAATCTTCTTCCACACTCACAGCTCTAATCTATCTCAGGATTTTTTCTGGACAGAACTTTTGGGAAAAGTTCCAGAGTTTCCGTTCCTCTTTTCTAACTGTTTCAATACCGTATTAAAACCCATTCTGAAGATTCTGATAACCAACTGATTAATAGTTCCTTGAGAATAAAAACTAAGGAAGTTTGGCTTCCTATGGATTTATGTTTTACGGTTGACTGAAAGCCATAGCTGAGGCTTTTCCCACTGGTAGGGCATTTAGACAGCCACCCTCCCACGCAGACTCTCCAGCGGTCTTCACAACACGGGATCTCTCGCTGCAGCTTTTTCCTCTCATTTCAGGTCACTGCTAGGGTCTCCTCTTTATCCAGGCAATCATTCTCACAAAACTCATGGGACTTAGTTATCTTTGAGACCTCTATCCTGTGTCAAATTTGAGCCAAAGATTCAAAAAAAAGAAAGAACCGTAGTGAGATTTCTTTTTCACGCCAAAGCCAAGCTAAAATGCCGATGGTCCTGGACCCAAACCCCCATCGCTGTCAGATCTACACGGCTGCACCATGAACAGATCCTCCAGAGGTGGCACAAGGCCACTGAAAAATTATTTGTACGTGCTTGTTTTAAAGCATTTTTATTAAGATTATTTTTAAACAAAAAAGTTAAGCACTGAAGGTTTTCACAACCTGGAACACAAACCAATGCCTCCATGTATTGGCTTTGGAAAAAAAAAAGGGGGGGGGAAGCATTGCAGCATAAGTGCATCATCAAAAGACATTAATGGCTTCTAGCACATGTGTAGATAAAGTATTCATGACAAAGAATCAATGAGTCAGTGGACAGCTATGTTTTGTATTTATTGCAGACTTCCTGGGTAGTCTACAGAAAAGAGAACATTAATATTCCAATATGAAGGAACAATACACATGTGCCAAGACAAACATGCACATCAGTTTTACATACTGCACGTTCATTAAATATCTTTTTATCGTGCTTATGATCTCATTCTAACATATGCTCCTCAGGTGAGTTCACAGAAACCTGAAAAGAGCGTAATATTATAAGCTACCTAGTCTCCTTCCGTGACTGCTTTGGTATGTGACATTCTCAAATGCTCAAAAATAGGAATTAAGTGAATCACGTTTGCCGGTTTCCTTTTTCTGATTTATTACTCCAGTGACTGACAAGGAATGGTTTACTGAAAAAAAATTTAACTACTGCAAGGAATTACAAAATATTTACTACCCCCAAATTCCTGTATTCTAATTTATGTGTTAGCTACTAAAATTTACAAGCAATTATAGATGGAGATGAAATAATTGGTGGAACCCATAAAAAACTGAAAGGAAGTATGATTATTGAAAATGTGAATTTTATAGAAAGATAAATCTTTTTCTTATTTTCTGAACTCTTCTTACTCTTTTTGCTAGCTACTGAAGAACTCTTGTTACAACTGCTTTTTACTTTGGACTCATTTTTACAGAAAAAGTCCAACTTTTTATGACAGCCAACAGTTGCTATTGAAGTTATTCTATGTTATACATTACCACTTTTATATAAGTATTTAAAAGTATGTTTACTTCAGAATAGTAAGCATATAAACACAAGGTCTCCATACTTAAAGGGAAGAACATGAACATAGAGAGTGCCACTGTAGGAAGCCTGCAAGGAAAACAAGTAAAAAGTGATAAAGATCTACAAGATTTCACAGAATCACCACGTCTTAGATCTGATCTAAGAGTCTTCAATGAACCCATTCACCTTCAATGGCTGGACAACAGACCTAGAATGAGCGTTGAGGAAGTCAACACTCAGAAAGGAAATGTCGTGTGAATTTAAGGAACTTGGCTCCTTTAAGGGTAGCGATCTTGTATTTAACCCTCACGGGTACTTCCAACCGATATCAACCTGTTCCTGCAATCCCTACCAAACTGCACAGCCGATTTGTTCACCACGTTCCTGCCTGCCTGCAGAACAGGAATACTGCTTGCCCCCACAGGTATGTTTTAGGGTTATGTTACCTGCGTGTTGTACACTCTCATCTATCTGTTGTAGCGCGTCTCTTGATTTATGACAAATTACAAGGTTTACATGTGTTTATACCCAGCAACATGACGTACGAGTACTGCAGGGCTACACTTATAGACGATCACAACAGATGTATATTGGGCTTAAAATTTCTATATTAAAAAATAATATTGCTTAAGCTGTCTTCTTAAGAAAATTTTTTTTTTTAAATTTATATATTGGGAAAACATCAATACTATCAGTGAAAGATACAGGAAGACAGCTAAGAAAATAAAAAGTACCCACAAATGCCCATGGAAGTGAGAACACCAGCTGAAGAAACAGAAGGAAACACCCAATCAACACATTTAAAACTCAGTACGTGACTTAATAAGAAAACACCCCCCACCTCATGTCACACATCCATAAGCAATGAGCTCTGTGTCAACAGACAGCCCCGAGTTTATAGGGGGAAGAAAAGGAGCGGGTCCAAAGCTAAGATTACGTTTCTTAATCTTCTGGCTTTTCACGTGTCATCACCCCAGAAAAACTCGTTCAGCCCTCTGAATCCAACCAGCAGTTCTAACATGATAATTCCTGTTGGTTTTCCCTTTACCCAAGGGTTTTTCTCCCAGAAAAAGTGCTTGTTCCAGAACATATGTAACACATGGGATAGCGAGGAGAAGGACAGGCTGCCTATCAATTTTTACCACAATAGTTCATTTTGAAGACAAGTCTTTCTTCCCCCTACAAACACCATCTTTTAATGAAAGCCATGAGCGTTGCTTTTTGTGATCAGATCCCAGTTGTTTGCATGTAATACGCAGCGCAATACAACCACTAAAATAAGTCCCAGCTGTAGAAACACAATGCTATGCTGTTGCTAATGTGTGTTGTACTGATAATGAATGGTCGTCTATGCTTTAATCTGAATAAAGCTCCCAACTGCTCTGCCTCTCCTTGCCAAAAATTCCCCTTCCTCCTCCAGACTGTGGTTGCATTCCAATTACACTGCTGATTGGAATGAGCCTGCTGGGGGGAGGGAGAGGGAGGGAGACAACCCAACACGCACACACGCCCCTCTTGCCTTCGCATGGCTGCTCCTGGGACCCCAAAATTGGTTGGGGTGTTTTGAACCTATGGATGACATGACGTACTTCTCTCCACGTTATATAAAGCTCTTCATAAATTTAGTTATTGATTTTTAGAAAAACGACGCGTAAACAGCACACGTGCACAGGTTCCAGCAGGACAGCTCAATGCTTTAAACGTTTCTAACCAATTCCTACCGCTTTCTTCCATTGTTGGCACACTACCGAGCGGCTTTTATTTTTCTGCTTGCATTCCCTCCTTCGACCTGCCTAAATTCCCACATGGGAAGATATAAAACAGGAGGTCTTCAACTATTCACGGAAAAAAGAGCTGTAAATAACGCCATACAGATTTGCACATACAGCTGTTATGGTAATAACTTTCTCAATTAAGGTTCTGAAATAAACCTGTTTATCCCAACTACTCACATAAAATTTTATTTTACAATTAATCTCTCTGAGGATTTTTTTTTTCATTTTCATTTCCTTTCCATTTCAATTTCCTTTGAAAGGTGTTTTTTCTTCAAATAAACAAACTAAGTGACAGAACACGATCATAAACTAAGAGTTTACTTTCAGTTAATGAAATTCATTCATTTTAGAAGATTGTGATCGATTATCGGCAAGAAGGGACCCACAAAGATAGGGAAACTTAACAAATATATGCTTTGCAGGTGCGCAGGGGTTTTGAGTAGAGAAGGTATTGAAACACGAAATGGATGAAAACGCAGCAGCTGACCATTATTCTAACCATGACCATGGATCAACAGGAGCTGGAGGGTTTCATGTTGCTCCTAACAACCAAGGGGGCTGCAGCTGTTCCGCGCTCAGATCAGGTCTAGCAATCCCATGGATGCAAGGTAGATCAGGAAGCCAAACTGGTGTAACAGAAAATTAACCTTCTGGGGAGACGGATTAGTTTGCCACTGGCTCCAAGAGCTGCGTTGACTGACCCTGCAGCCACACCATCCGTGGATCTAACACAGCCCGTGGCTGCAGGGGAGGGGAGAGCGGCCGGACCCAGGGCAACGCGCGGCTGCACTGTAAAAGTGCACTCCACACCAGGGAGGTTTTTCATGTCTAGAAACAAACACCCTCCCCCAGGATTTTAATTTTAATGCAGACTGCTAGATTTCCCTCCAGTCTCTGTTTCACAGTTCCAGACATTTAAGAAAAAAAAAAAAAACAAAACACCACAAAGCAAACAAAAAAAAACCCCACAAACAAAAAAACCCACCCAAAACAAACAAAAACTCAGAAAGCAGATTTTTGCCATCAGGATACCAAAAATCACACCTCACATCCTTCAGGTTTTCAGAGACACAATCTTAACCTTAAACATTTGGATGGAGTTTTATTTTCTATTTCCCGAAGCACACAGAGAAGCACAGAATTAAAAACTGAAAAAAAGCATTTCTCCTGCAAGTATACACCCATCTGCTCTCAGGCTGCTCTGTTTCACCTGCTGACAGCTGCTCTTTCCAAGTCTCACAAAGCACCAGAAATTTAGAGTAACCTAACAAGCTCTGAACTAGAGTTAGTACAAACCCTGTGAAAACACAGAGGCCGGCATGCCCTTCTTAAAAAGGCCGAATTATTTCCCCCAACACTCGATCTGAAATCCAGTGCTACCCAGATTCAAACTCCAACACCACCCTCTGCTGAGCCCCGTGCAGAGCCAGCGCGCGGAGACGC
This sequence comes from Pterocles gutturalis, assembly GCF_000699245.1. Classification (NCBI taxonomy): domain Eukaryota; kingdom Metazoa; phylum Chordata; class Aves; order Pterocliformes; family Pteroclidae; genus Pterocles; species Pterocles gutturalis. The sequence goes on from NW_010100170.1 coordinate 54,423, forward strand.
AGATGCCGTATGACACGCACAGGGAGCCCAGTTCACCCAGGGACACCGGACAAACCCACGCTGCTTTCAGACACGCTCTGCTCCATCAGATGAAATGTAAACACTCTCCGCTGTCCCGAGATCCACGGCTCTGCCGCAGGAAAGCCCAGAGTGAGCGCTGCCTTCCAGAGCAGCCAGGTAAGCCTCAAACCACCCTCACGAGCTGTTTCATCTAGATATCTTTCTCCGATGGGAATTAGGAAATGCACAACACGATGCCTTCTGCCCCCAGAGCTCCAGCAGCCAGGACAACTCGGAAGGGACGGTAACTTCTGCAGCAGGCACAGCGACCTGCCCACACTCTTACAGCCTATACGGGTAGGAAACTAATTTCCAATTCTCTTTCAGAATTACAAACCTAATTTAAATCTAATGTAAATTTAGACTTGTAACAACTCTAGCTGCCTTACTCGGAATATGCATTAGAACAATTCAGAAGTACAAATGAATTTTTAAAGTGCTATTAAATACTAACCTGACAGGCTGTAAAAAAAAAAAATTCAACACTAGTTCTAAGTGACATATTAAAGCACTATTGCTAGGCTGATATCCAAACATAAGCTTCTAAATACAATTTTAAAATATGTATTGGGATACCCTTAGTACTAGAAAAGCACTTTTAACAAGATTTTCCTTTAATAATCGTTAAAATTCCAAATTGTCCCATAAACACATTTCTGCAAGTTCAATTTCAACAAAAGCCAGATGCTAAATCCTTGATAGAGTACATGTAAAGTGAAACCCATTTCAGAGGATCACATGCACCTGCTGATAAGCACTGTCAGTTAGAAATCTGCGTCTCAACAAATTGGAATTATTCCTCTGAGACTAAACAAACAAAACCACAATAACCTGCATTCAACACCAAATAGCAATATGGATCATCCAGAAGTGAAAAGCCTCCTAATAACGCAATATACTAACGAAGATACATTGCATCACTGAATATAAAGAGTTAAGCCAATAAATCATTCATCTCATGCAATAACAAAAGTCTGGGACAGAGTCTCCAAGGTTATTTGAAATTCCCGTAAGGGGAAGATGACACGACAGCGACTCAAGACTCCAGCAGTCTGCGCCGGGGATGTCTGAACGACTTGTGGCCATGGCCAGCTGGAGCCTGCCTAGATTTGCCATGTTTAGACTCCTGTTTTAACATCATGATGTCTACTTCACAGTATTGTTTTACTGTAAACAAAGGGCTTCCTTTTCCACTTCTCCTCCCTTAATCCACTCCAAGCCAAAAGTAAAACAAAACACAAAACCCCCCACACCACCGAATTCCTCCTCCAAGCGACTAACGCATTCACATTTCCTAGATCCATCCAGCGATGGGCTTACTGCCACACACGTCACCGACTCTATTCATGGGTCCGGTTTATTTGATACGCCTGCCAAGGGGTAAAGGAAAGAAATCACGCTGCCACTTAAGGTAGCAACCCTCCCCAAGCATTTCAAATCTTACTGTGAAGGTTTACAAGTCCCTTTCACAGAGATTCACACGTGAAGCAGTGAAATGAAATATTACAACCACCTTCAGTTGTTCTTGTTTTGCCTCTTTTAAAGCTATGGATCAAATATGCAAATTAAATTTGAATGATACAGGATTAAACCATCCCCATCAGGGATCTGGGTAAGCTTCAGTCACAGCCTCGGACAGTGAGAAAGAAGCAGAAGTGACACGTGGGAAAGAAAGAAAACAAAGGCTATTGGGAATATTTGCATTTCCTGGTTTAGTGTGGACGGAGCCTCTCAGACCAGCCAGGATGTATCTGATGCATAACTTTCATACACTAGAAATTCCACTTCGCTTCTCCACCCCACTCCAAAACAGCCTAACCCTCACATCTTGTCCGTTTTCCCAGCATCTGAAAAACCGCTACCGTACCATGAACTCACCAAAAACACACCACTGACAAAGGCTGAACACCACGCCGGTCAGTTGGGGCAGCAGGGGAAACAACACGGCTTTACATTAACAGCTATTAGAATACTTTAAAATTTCAGCAAAGATAATTTTCAGACCAATTTTTAAGTTTCTCACTTTTGCAGTAAGCATAAAATTGTATTCCAGGAAACAGAGTGGGAAACAGAAATTCATTAAATATAAACGAACCCACCAGCTTTGCTGTTAGATTTGCTGTCTGATCCTCTCAATTTTTTTTTAATCTTCCTGCAGCATTAAAAACATAATTGCTATTAAAAAAAGCTTTTTATTTAAAGTAGCATTACCAGGATTAACTAATCTCAAGCCTACAGAGGTGGTTATTATATGCAAGTGTGAGTCAAGTAAACTGTATTATGAACTTAACAATTATCCTAGAAATACAGAAATAAAAATTATTTAAGAGCTTGGCAAAGAAAAGAAGTAAACTGTATTACGAACTTAACAATTATCCTAGAAATACAAAAAAATTATTTAAGAGCTTGGCAAAGAAAAGGGGGCAGCCTTATCTCAAACTTTTAAGAATCATTGTGCTAAAATCTTACCTCAATCCTTAAAGACTTGTTTGAAATCCCAGCAGCTAGTTTTTAACCAACACCCAGTTTAGACAGAAGTGATCAGTCCAAAATTATCAACTTGCAAAACACTGAGCAAGCACAGGATTCTTCCTCTGAGGATGGGTAAATGAAAACAGGGAACACAGACATTTACCCATGTATTCCTCAGCTCGTTTTGATAGGAACAGGGCTGGGGGGAAAACACAAGAAACAAATTATAGCTCTGTTCTGTCTGATGTATTTCATGCACCTCTGAAAACGTGCTGGGGGAAAAGCTAACAAGAAGCAGAGCCTTCGGATTTGTTTCCCTGCAGTAGAACTCTCCACCCTCTGAATGATCTCTAGTAGAGGCAACAACAAAAGAAACTCATGATCTAATTACCCAGCAGACACAAATGCCCTGCATTTTAAAAAGGGCTTCAGACAAGAGGCACCTGCAACTAACCCAGACTCTTGGGTATCGGGAGCTGTAGATACCAGCAGCTTTCCAGACTTTAGGAGCGCTGCCATCTCTGTCGGGACACAGTCACATACTTGATTTAAACAGGAAGTCTCAAAATCCTGTCTCCGCTACAGACGTGATCCTGCGGGGACACTGCTACTGCTGGGGCTTTTCTGGGAAGAGGAGAAAGGAAAAGAACCACCAAAAAAAAAAAAAAAAGACACTAAAAGCATGCACATCATTCACCCTGCATGAGTCATTCTCATGCCACTGTTCAGCAAAATGCTGTAAATATTAATATTATCAACACTAACAAAAGGATTGGCAGCTGCTTTATGAGAAACAATGACAACAGATAAGGTGACAACTTTCATTAGGAAAAAAAAAAGTAAACTCTAGCATTTCAAATATACAACTTTAAACAGTTGAGTGATTTTTAAAAAAATCATTCCCTAGTAAAAATTTGAAGAGTTCATGAGGACCATGATTTCAACTATCACTAGTAAAAATCACTAATTAAGCATCCACCTTAATCTAAACTCCCAGTTCGGCACAATTATGTTTTACTACTACACCTGATGTACTGAAATCATATTCTATAAGGAATAAAGATGAGTGATGTACTCCTTACAACCTCCTGCATTATCACCAGTATCCACATCTTCAGACCCAGATTCTGAACTGTGTGCCTGACAACATAGGGATCCTGCCCCCTCCTCTTTTAATGTAGCTGAAATATTTAAGCACAACGTCCCTATATTTACTTTTTTGGGGGGGGGGAAATTGTTTTTAGTGGAGTGCTTTCAACTCTGGAAACTGTCTCTGGAACTTGACAGTTTGGTTTCTGCCAAAAATGACAACATGGGGATCCTGACCCTCCTCTTTTAATGTAGCTGAAATATTTAAGCACAACGTCCCTATATTTACTTTTTTTGGGGGAAAAATTGTTTTTAGTGGAGTGCTTTCAACTCTGGAAACTGTCTCTGGAACTTGACAGTTTGGTTTCTGCCAAAAAAACCAGGGTCAGCAGAAAGATGTGTGGACTATACAGACATGTTCACCTGGTTACTAAGCTTATGCCTCCGATTACATAACTCTGTCTCTACCTGCAGAAATGTAATACCACCTAAGTGAGGAAAACGCCAGCTGCTTAAAGAGAGAACATACAGAGAACCAACACAATGCCACCATTCATGCATTATTAAAATTCTCATGTACCTCAGCCCAGCCCTTTTTAACCCCATCAGATAACCATGAAGCCTCATCACCAGGAGATAATTATATGCATAGACTATACAATTTATAAACTTAATTATTGCAGCCATTTAATAATATGAACAGATTCAGTTTAGTTTCTCTGGGTAAACAGATGTGTTCTACAGATCAAATCCAAACAGTTTAAGAAGCTGCTGCTGTTAAACAGAGATAAGCTAATTGGATGAGCAATCCTGTTTATTTCATCAGAAATAAAGCAACGTACATTAAAGCCGAATTTTTCTTGTTTTGCTTTGTTTTACACAAGTTGCTTAAATTTTTTAGTCAACTCAGTACAATTCATATACTAATGTAAGAAATTTTATATAAGGGATTTTAAAGAAACAGAACGCCAAGCAATTCAAACGAAACAGCTCAGCAATATGTGAAAAAAAAAAAAAAGAGTCTTGCCCAAGAAAAAGCTTACCATGCAACTCAAACTACAACTTCAGAAACCTTTTGGGAAGATGCAATGTTCAAGCGGTGAAAAGACAACAATGTTTTTGAGAAAGGGGAGCACATGGTAGAAGATAAGCAGCGGAGAGTAAAGACTGAGAAGATAATGGGAAGCAGGTTGAGGCTGAAAGGAGGAATACAAAGCTGATTACGTTCATGTCAAGCATGTAACACTGTGAATCAACTCTCCCGGCAGTACAGCAAATGAATAAAAATCCAGGAAGGTGTTTCCAAGAAGTTAGAGGATATTTTATCACTAGGCACCTACAGAGGCAGAACAGCCTTCAGGCATAACGAGCGGGCAAGCACCTCCACTGATTTCAAACACCAGTTAGGAGTTCCAGAAAGTCTGAATGGACACAAAAGGGACTTTGAGGGGACACAGAGGCAGAAAACCCTCATTTACTCTGGTGCCTTTCACTCTAGAAACCCTCAGCCTCTGGCAGTTCCACTCCCAAAGCTTTATACACCACTCCTCCTGACTCCTACCGTTTCACAGGGTTGCACACGCAAGGTAAGGTAAGGATGGCAGACCCAGTCTTCCAGAGGAATCTTTACATTCACTTCCAAGGCACACTGCTCCTTGGTATCTCAGCTGCTAATTGAGCGCTATCCTGGTCCCTCCTCCCCCCACATAATTATTTGCTGAACAATATATTAACTTAACAAGGAAAATAATTTTTCTTCCCACAACAATCTTCTAACATCTCAATTATTTAATACCAAACACCTTCCAATGACCCAATTCCTTTTGTTTCTCTATCATCTACATCTCTCAGAGCCAATACAACAATTTTTATTCAATAAAACAAGACCAAAACCATGCTAAAACTCTGATCAGCTATATGCACAACGAAGGAAGAAAGTCACAAGCCTCTTCCTCCTTTACATTCCTTCAACTAGCTTTGTTAACTGTACCACCTTCTGCATTGATTATTAACTAAATTTAAGAATTCACAGATATATTTCCTGTTTATTGTTGTGCACTGGAGGCTATGAATGGCACTGTCAATAATAAATAGATACAAGTTTCTAGAATACTAAAAATCCAAATGCAGCACCTGGCATGCTACATTAAACTACATTTCCAGCAAATCCGGTATTTCCCCTAAATATTGGCAAATAATCTATACTAGGTCAGTTCACCAAGTTCTGCCAGCGTCACTCGTGTCATGCTTGCATTCCAGACACGTAACAGTCCTCGCTAAAAGGTGATACTGCCAAACGGTCACGAGATGAGAGTGCGTTTAGGATGCATGCAAACATTCTGTGATTTAGCTAAAAGTCAAAAAAGTACCTAATCACCTTCAAACTTAGGAAAGAGAAATTATAGCAAACAGGCAAGCCTTGTAGATTTCGATCCTAAATACAGAGTGCTGCTCAGGAGACAACAAAAAGCCCAGGATTGGAGAAGATAAAGTGTTAATCGCATATTTGGTGGTTTATGAGCCAAAGCAGTCTGAGGTTTAAACTGCTTCTGCTCAGTGCTCATCCCATTCAGAGACGATGAATCATTTCCCATTTGGCACCCTTCTGCCTACAAGGCTGTCTTCTGTGAGATTTCTCCTGTATCCCTGTAATAGATTTGCTAATTTAGTACACCTGACTTTGAGCAAAAGCTATTGTTGCCAGCTGTCAGACTAGACCTCGTCCTGTTTATCAGACACATCTAAACCATCCTGTTCTGCCCCAGCCATAGACACAGAACACTCTTCACTAACCCCACTGCAGTAAATTACTTTCTAATATCCTTGTTTTTCTTACTCTGCCAAAATACCAACACATCATAGATTTAAAGCAACAGCAAAATCAATTCATCCACCGCAGCAGGGCTCATACCACTTTATCCAATAACCACATTTTTTTAAGTTATACTTGCTGTTCTAGTCATTCTGCCCATTAATTCCTCCTGAGTCCCAGCAGCAGAGGTTTGACTATTTTAGACAAAAGGTAACATAAGCTCACAGGGAGTGTATCCCAGTTTTTTAGGCAGGCCTCCACAGCTCTTTGAAAGATAAATCAGAGCAAAACAAAGTATTAAACGCCTCACACACACTAAAACATTTCCTCATTTTCCCCAGGGCTTTGTGCATGCAAAAGAAACTGCCTTACTTTCTGTTTATAAATATTTGTCTGGACAGCAGCTTAAAAGGGTAGGGGCAACAGAGAAAATAGGTGGGGGTTTTTGGTTTTTGCTGTGTTTCTAAAAAACCAACCAAACAAACAAAAAAAAAACCCCAACAACCCAAACCTACAGAGAATCTGGGAAACATACAAAAAAAAATATTAATGTATGACATTTTTACTCCAAAACAAAATGTAACAGAATTTAGTCTTTACATTCTGGATTACATACATCAGTTATATGGATTTAAAAAAAAAAAAGTATACTCAGTCTTCTCAGGTTTTATACACTGCCCAGAATTCCCACTGCACTTTAAAAACCTCACTTTTCCCAAAAACACATACCCATATTAGATGCTCTTGGGATACTCTTTCAACGATTTTAAAACTCAGTATAATCAACAAAAATATGAGAATGCATCCACTCTGCTAACAAAAAATATGGACTATCTACATTCCCCTCTTCCATTTTCAGTGGGCTGTGGAGCTGCTCGCTCATCTCTAGCATCCAGCCCTAGCGTTGTTAATTCATGCTGAGCAGCTGAGGAAGCGCACCTGAACTCTTCCACCTGGGACCGACCTGGAAGGCCAGCCAGAAACTGGGATTCAGCAAAGACCATCTACTGTGGGCAGGTTCCACACCACCTTCTGCTGCATTTGCTGCCAAAGCTAAATTTAGCTGTATTTGCCTACTTGAAGGCTGGCTGAGCATCCCTGCTAACGTCTGTCTTCATGACCATATCCACACAACATCCAAAATGGGCTGGTGTCTTGACTGGTTTCAGACAGGAAAAAAATAGTAAAATAAATAAGAAATCTTGAGCACAAACTCCACTTAGGAAAGAATTGGAGACTGGTGACGTAGCACAGATTGCTTCTAGAATACAGATCCAGGGAGGACTGCACACAGCATTGCTAACACATGGTATGAATGAATGAAAAAAAGTTGTAGCAAGTTCCTAAACCAAGAGGAAGCGAAACAAGAATTTGACGGGTGCAGGGAAAAACAATTTAGAGCCATTGACAGGGATGTAGCAAACCTACGCAAGAAGATTGCTATGATGCAGTTCCACACAGGGCTCACCCACCTACAGGCGATCAGAACAGCCCTTTGGGGGTTTGCAGAACATCCTCTCCCCAGCCCACCCCAGTAACCGCTCATCTGCTGCAACCACCCTGCCCCTCGCAAAGAGAATCTGGAACCGCCTGCTGCAGCCTCAGCTGCAGAGCCAGTACCTGTTTTTCCAGGTGGGATAAAGGAAAGGAACCTGGGAAACAGAACAAGAGCTTGGGATTGTAGGAAATGGAGATGCAGTCAGAACACGTAACAGAACTGAGAGGCAGTATTATTTCATTGCCCTACAACAGCCACGTAGCCAGTCTAGTCCCCTGTAAAGGTGGTGTTCCAACAAACAAAAGGAAAAGGACCTACATATTTTTTTTTCACAAGGTTTTTCATTGTAATATTTGAAATGATGAATCAGATACTTTACTTCAAGTATTATTCATCTGTACAATTTAAGCTAGCCCTGAGTAATCATTAAAGAAAAATATTTGCCAGGAAAAAATAACCCAGAATATGTGATTCATTCACTTTTGAAACAATGAAATGGTTCACTATAACAAAAATAACCATATCGTAAATCCTTCAATTAAAAACATAGCCAGAGAAAAGGAAGAAAGCATGCCCTTAAAAAAATACACATGTGTGCAAATAACAAAAAAATCTTGTTAGAAAAAGGTAATTCCATAAAATACCATTAACACCGTATCTGACGGAAACTGTACTCTGTTCTTTAGCTACTTCAGTTAATAGCCTTAAAACAACAGAGATACACCTCACCTCTAAAACTCTGACAACTCACTATTAAGCTGACAAACAGATATTTATTTCAGCACAAAGGTGATGCATGTAGTGCATTTGAAAAAGAAACAGACCTCTAGCTCTGGAAAGTTCAAGACAGGAACATCACTGGGACTCCTAAACAACTCCCTGGGAAGCAGTTAGGGCTTTCACAGACCTTAAATCAGGAAAAAGGGGATCAGCTGAAAAAATCAAGTATTTAATAGCTTTATAATTGCCCAAAGCTCAAGGAGGTGTGAAAATGAGCAGCCTTTTGGGAAAGATGTCTTCATAGGGGCAGACACTGTTCCAGCCTTGTACCAATTAAGCCTTGGGGGGAAAAAAGAGAAGCACTGTTAAACATCAATGAGTAGCACTGTATAAATATGAAAACAGTTAAAAAGGCTTACTTTTCTTCCTGGTTAGACAATATTAAGTGTTAAGTTTGCTTAAAATGAAACTTTGCAGTTTCACATTCTATCAGTTCATTTATTTTTAGTTGACTTAAAAAAAAAAATCATACATCTGATAGCATTCTTGTAACTTCTCTCCAGTTTGTCTGTCTATAGCCGCTTTCTGCACAGGCCTCTGAAAGACACGGCAAACAGGACACGATGCCCTTCTCTCGCTGGAGATACACCTGCCCACTACATGATCTGTTTCCTCACTGTTTCAACTCTTTTTGCAAACTCATGTTGAGTGTGCTTGTGTTTGATATATAGTGAGAGTGGGGATGAAAGTTTTTCACAGCACAGGCAACTCAGAACAAAGCAAGCACAGCACTTTAAATCAATCCACTAACACAGCAAGCCGTTCCTGGACAAACTGTAAAATTAAGAGGACCTCCCCCTCTTCCTTAGAGAAATCTTTACATACAATGCAAGATCCATCAGAGTATGTAAGTGATGACTGCCATGGCTTTCTTTGTCCATTTAACATACTGGTATTGACTAACTAAAAAAAGTCAAATATTTCATGCAACTAACTCATCAATAGCAAGTAACTTATCTGAAAAAAAATATTAATTGTAACACCAAAAGCTTCATTAATAGATGGCATGTAAATTGACCAAAGGAACACTAAAAACTACAGAACTCAATTATTATCACATATTACTTAACAGAAAGTCTTCCGACTCCTTTAAAGCAATAAAATATTAGCATTAATGAAGTGACCAAGACATCACATAAATTCTTAGAATCGAGGATTTAAAAAAAAAAAAAACAAAAAACAACTTCTCAAGTTTGCTAAAAGCTGAAGAATTTCTTTTGTTCTACATGTAAGGAGTAATCCTGATCTTATCTGCAAGCTTTTCTTAGAATTATGTTATGAATCACGGCAACTTAGAAGCCAGCCCTTAATTCCCTATTTCTTCTATAGATCAAGGTGACGAACATGCGGAGCAAAGGAACAGATGGGAGAAATCTGGGGGAAGGGTGTTCTTTCCTACTTGTTTCTAAACTTCTGCCCTTTACCCAGCAGTAACCGCTCACATTCTCTGCATTTGCTGTACATCTTAAGTTCTTACAAAACACCTCTGCTAGGGATGACAACTTCTTGTAAGTAACATACTCCCATCAGTAACAATAACACAGCACACAGCAACCGCATTCCCTGGTTACAAAGCCAAATGTTAAAAAGTTTGGAAACACGAGAATCTGGGCGGCCCCTGTGACCCTGTGTCACGTTCATTGCTACAACACCAGAGTCCGGGCACCCAAAGATCCCCAGCACCTCTTCCTGCCAAAAATCGGTCTCCACCACCCGCCCATTTGTCCCAGACAGTTCCTTGTTCCAGGACACTCCCTTCTTCTCCACCCTCATCCAACTTTTGAACCCTCTGAGTTGTCGTTAATGCCTCTGTTCACGCAGGGAGCGCATCACCGCCTCTAGCATCAGCAGGATGAGGTCCACTCCTGTCCCCAGCCGTTTGCTGAACTGTGCCCTGCTCCTTACCAGGCTGATACAGAGACATCTGCCTGTTACCACATCCCTGGCTGGCAGCAGTCCTGCCCAAGAATAAAGGATTCACAAGAGAAAAGGACTGTTAAAAGCTGTGTGACATTATTTTAATCCCACTCTTGAAATCAGCTGAATTTTGACAGAATCTTCCCAGAATAAATTCAGCCCAATTTAGCTACTCAGCATGAAGAATTCCCGTGTTAGCAGGCTGCTCAACAGCAACTGAAAACTCTTACCATGGGAAGTGCTACCTAGAGTTGGCATTACGAGCTCCAGCTTGGCATTACAAGTTCAACTATAGGTGCGATAAATTCCACTGACAGCAAACAAAAAGCAAAGATGATCAGACAGAGCAATTCAAAATCGTGTTCAAACTACACAAAGTAGAAGCAACTGCTGGAAGCAGTGCTCCTACTCACCACGCTGCCGAGGTGTGAATGCACCATCCAAAAGGGTCAGGCTGACCAGGGACCATTTTTCTTTTAATTTAGTGCTGCTCCATCACTGTGACGCAGGGTGGGTGCAGAACAAGTGCAGCTCCAGGCTCGGACTGCACTAGGAAAAACTGTTCAAACGTGGAGCGTGAAGTTTCTAAATTTCAATACACTTACAAAAAATATAAAGCTTTTGACCGGGTCCAAAGTACTACCTGGCGTAGGCTAAGTTACATTACACTGATGCACAGGAAATAGCTGACTTATTCTACAGGATGAACAATTCACCAGAGGAAAGGAACTTTCAGGAAAAATGATAAACATTGTAATGAGGAAATCCGAGGCACATACTCCCAATGCCACATTCAGATTTCCCAAATGAACAGAAATTTCTTCATGATCTCTTAGCCACAGAAGCAAGTGAGACATAGATAAATGTAAATATATAGTACCTCCCCAGGCAGAACCACCGCTTGCTGTAAGGGAGGGGAACCAAAAAACTTAATATTGTCTCTCCCTGCAGACAGGACTATAGAAATTTTAAGATTCTTCTACCACTCCCTTGTAAGACAGGTATTGGGAGAACACTATGAACTGTGGGAACTGCTTAAGCAAGGGAGAGAAGACTACACAAATATTTTATTTTATGACAAGCCAGGCACGACGCATGTACTATTGAAAATTACTGCAAGTCACTTTTTCCTTAAAGGCCTTCTCTTTTCCTGTTGCAGAAGGAAGCAGAAACCAACAACATTTTAAATCATCATTCGACGCAGTTCTCAAGTAGAAATCCCAAATAAGAAAGATTTTCACGAAAGGCATACAATATAACATCACAACGTCAGGATACACCTTGGCCACTCCTGCATTAGTGCAATCACAAAGATTTAAACCCTTTAGCTTTTTGACAAGAAGCACTTATCCAGCCATTGAAGGCAAACTGGAATTTTTGCCTGGCATCTTGAATTTACAGATAGCATTTGCTTCTGTACGAACACACGGGCACCTCCCCTGTACAGCAGCACTGATTAGCTCGACCAGAAGTCAAGAGCAGTTTTTCCCCATTCCACACATCCCTACTTCACCAACAGTTTATTATAATAATAAAAGTGTATTATACACATTTGAAGATTCTGTTCACCAATGCTTTACCAAACATCCAGAATTGCTACTTAGACATTTAGAAATGCCACGTGTATGACCTTTCTGAAATTATGAAAAATGGCACTTAAAATGTTATACAGTTGTTCACAGGCTTCAATTACCGAGAAGTTTCTGCAACAGCAGTATAAAATGTTTTTGAATTTTCTACTAGAATCTTCTAAATAAAAGTCCTAGAAAATTTCCACTCTAACATGCATTATACCCACCTTTAAAGTTTGGTCAATTAATGCATCATACACCGTGAGCTCGATCTTAAAGAAGCCAAACATTTTTGATCACAAGCAAGTGCTCTTCAGCACACGTGAGAACCAGGTCCTTCGCATCCATTTACACCGAGTACTTAGCAACACATATATTTCGTGTCTGTTTATGTATTAATACCAGTGCCAGGGAGAGAAACGCTCACTATCTTCAGACTTTCACACTGAAAATGCAATCATTACTACTTGGCTAAGAGCACTATTGTCATCAGCAACACTGAAATACAGGAGAGAGATTTCTGTATGCTTTACCCCGCATTTGTTTTCTGCTCCCACTATAAAGTGACACAAAACCTGGCATACCTCGCATCCCTGTGTCTGCTCTGCTCCTCCAGCCAGGTCTTGAACACTTCTCCCCAACTCTGTCCTGTTTCACCTTTACAGGTGACTCCGTTTGCTTCCAAATGACAACACCTGCCTACACCAGCTCCACCTTACAAACTTTCTTAGATCACACCTGGTATAAATTAAGACAGAAGTACTTATTTTGCTGCTAAACAAAAAAGAGGATACTGTAATATTACTACACCTAAGCACAGTGCTACTTCTCATTTAGTCCTGCATGCAGTCTTCTATGCAGAGCTATAAACCATTATTTTAATAAATCTGTCAGGGAAAATAGCGGGTGAGAGCTTTTGTTCTGAAAATAAATATTTATACACATCACAAATTATAATTTCAGAACAATATAAGGTGAAATATTTCTGTTAAGAGTTAAAGATTTGTCATCAGGACACCCAAATGGTTGGTACAATTAATACGATGAATTTCTCATTCTAGACAGTTAAGCATGAATGTAATTCTGTGCATCTTATCCAGACATATTTAGTTCCTTTGCACATTTAAGGATTTTTTTTTAACCAGCCATGTTTATAAGTAACCCAGACACATCTTTCTTCCCCCACCAAGAATAAAAGAAGATTCATTTTAGTATATTTACATGTTTCCCACGAAAAATACCTGCATGTAGCAGACCACCTTTCACTAAAATGAATCAGCAAACTTTCACTGAGTCCAGTCCATCTACTTTCCTCATGTCCCGGTACACACAAAGTAGCAGTTTCACCAGGTGCAGGTTTAGAAGGGCACAGCCTGGTCTTTATTTGTATCAGAAAGAAATCACCAAGGTGGCACAAGTTTTCAGAACATGCCTCCAGTATTACTGATGCAGATTCCCACCTTCAATTAAATCCCAGCACAGCTGCATCTATAATTGAATTTATGTAGGTATCTACATATAAACTCCAAATCAAAGAGTTAGGTGTGTTAAAAAGAAGCATCATTACAGATGTAATTAGTTATGACTCCATTTAACTCCATCAGTGATACTGAAATCTGGGTCAAGGCAGAACGAAAATGAGTGTATGTCACTTGTTTAAAACTATTTCATGTGATCAGCCAAGATACGCCTCCGATCCCACAAACAGCCTGCTGTTCTGCAAACATCTGGCTGACTTGAGCTACCACTCGTGCACACACACACGCCAACCCACAGGAGTCCTCTACACCCAGTTAAAAAGAAAAAGGGGGGCAAGAGGAAGAGGCTGATTTTAACTTGGATATATTCCTCAGCCCACCCTACCCAACAGCACGGGACGGAGCAGAGGGATGCATGCGTGCATCCCAAAAAACGGTGCTGCGGGTTGGAAAACCTTACTATGGCATTGTCACTCGGATGTTTGCAGCAAGATGGCATCACACATGCTAATTTAAGCAGGAATAAAAAATATTTTTACTGTGACCTGTAAATTACATAGTCTGAACGTGCTCTGCATATTTGGAACAACTCGTGAATCACAGAAAGGACCCATTGAACCAGTTTACACTGACAATACTAAAGCCATGGCTGCAGTGACTCTCCCTTTCTGCAAGAAAACAATCCTTGTAAGTTGTGTTAAATACGTACTGGCCAAGAGTCATTACAGGCAATTAACAGGATACAGACACATATACTCACACACTGCTACTTTTTCTTTCACTTTCAGAATTTTGTAAATGTCAGTAACACTTCATGTAAGCCATACTTTTTTACTCACTTTTGGGGCTATCACTTCTCCTCGTCTAATTTACCTGAGCAACAGCAAAAAGAGTATTTTGAAGTAGAAAAAAAAGTAATTGCCAAGAATCTGCAGGACGCTAAAATACAGCTGATAGCCCAACACAAATAGGGCATGTAAGAGAGCAACGAACCCGAACCACCCCAAATGCAGAGTCTCAGAAAGCCCAAAACAGAACCACGTTTTCTGCAGATTTAAACTCAAGAGAAACAATGCCGATGGGCAGAAAGTCAAAAGACAGTGGCTCTAAATCCCAGCTTTACCTGGTTTATCCTTTTTATGATCTTTAGCACATCTATTCTCCACTCTGTATCACTCTCCCCGCTTCACCTCAGATGATAACGCTTCGCCGGTTTTGTCCTGAGCTTTGTTATCTACAGATGAAGATTTCTTTAAAGTTACAAGCATTCTTATCTATGCTTTCATTGAAAGTATTTAAAGTTAAAGTAGCAAGAAAAAGTCAATAGTCTGCTTCCTTGAATATGCCACTGCCAATGTCAAGATTTGGATCCTCTTTCCCAAATAGGAAATGAGCTTTGCTTACAGCAGACAAGCACAGAAGCTACCTTTATATGCACTGTCTAACATCACTGAGATTAATCTTTACCAGCCTCCCAGAAGTCATCAGAATGATCTCAGACACTGCACGTCGTGACCACTCACACTTTATATATTAAAGCATGCACATAATCGCCTGCCTGGTAACGAACTCGTGCCATTAAGCCAAGTCAGAAGCCAGGTCATCTCATTACTGTGATGAGAGGAGGGAAGACACCCAAAGAAATCATCCACCTTTTTTAAACACCTGCAAGAAAGGTCTGGCCCAATGGTGAGCTGTCATTTTAAGTAAGACGGCAAAGCAAGGACACACTTCAAAGGCCATGAGATAGAACAGAACATTAAAAGCTGTCTTCATTTAGGGATCAACCTATCCACCTCAAGGACATAAAGACAAAACGTCTTCATCTGGGGCCTGATCAGATTTTCAGTGTGATTAACAAAGAAGAAAAAGAATGTCACCACTAGCAGAGTTACCCAGCTAAGTTTAGCTACACAGACAGACATTACGGGACAGCCTGAACTCTTTAAACGTAAATTAAAAGTACAATTCTAAAAATTACTTGCTATTTTTCCACACCCAGGATTTCTATTTAATTTTTCCCCAACAGCTTTATTTTTTTAAACATTAACATTAGGACTGTCTGCATACTTCCCATACATCTCCTGCATTATGTCCCATATGTTACCTACACACACAAATCCTGTACTAGCTTCTACTCAACGCATTCCTGACTCCACAACCGAAGATGAATATTGGGCCTTTTTGCTCTTTTAATTGGAGCTCCTGTAAAACTGTTTTCCTACTACGATTTCCTCCTCCAAGATCTGTGTTTTCCTTGCCATGATACCCCATTACATATCCTTGAACACAGACACATAATTTTATACCCAGATGAATAAAACTTTGTCCTATAAGCTGATCCCACAGAAACAAGCAGTTGAGGCTGCTCCATACAGCTGCTCAGTTGTTTATTACAATTCTTTGGCGTCTGTGTGATCCACAACTGATTTATATGTATTTAAATATCTATAACTATATATTGTATATGTAAAAAGTATATATATACACACACACTTCACACTTTGATTAAAATACCAAGGGCCAAGCATCCATCAGTCCCAATTTGATTGGATTAGACACATGCCTGTTGACTTTGTTATGACTGCACCAGTTTAGTCCACCCACTATGTAATTTTTAGATTCTGATTTCTTAAGTACTAGTTTTCAGTAAGCCATGTGTCATTAAGTCAAACACACCTCACACGAAGGCACCCCACTGTTTTACTGCTGGCCGAAGCCCATCTAACTACAGCTGGTTACAGAGGCAGTCCTGCCCTCTTTCCAGCTTCTCCTGGGCATCCCTCACCTTCAATGCAAAAACCTCGTTTTTTTCTTGGTAGGATTAGCTTTCAGCTCATCACATAGCTACACAGTTGCTGGAGTCAACACAAGGAAGGGCCCAGAAAAGTGAAGCCAGAGAATACAAAGAGAAAAAAACCCCAGCACTCAGACTCTCCGACTTGAAGCTGACCTAGGACTGCACTGCCATTGAAGCCAACTGTGAAACCACAGCCTTGCTCCTTCAAACACAGGTGCTACCTTACCCATCAGTAACGCTGTTCCTACAACGAGGCTCTGCTCTCCATACATAAACTCCAGTCCTGCTTCCAACAACCCTAATGAGAATTTAGGATTTAGGTTAACCACTGTTTTCAATTGTATTAATGGAACTCTTAGATTTACCCACTGCAAAAGCCAGGTTTGGAGAGCCCACCTTATTTTGCAAAACCCAAGAATATTCTGGCTTTTTCTAAATAATGCATACCTTCCTCAAGAAATACTATTAGCAGCACAAGAGGGTTTTTTTTTTTTAATAAGTTCATAGAAAAAGTAGCACTTTCTTCCTGTAGCACTCTAACCGTACAGTACAGCCCCACCTTTGTGCTGTGAGGGACGAACAGTCCAATCAACAAGAGCGAGAGCAGGACAGAAGAGGAGATGCTGTCCATTTTCCACGGCACAAGATCCAGCGCTTGTATTTCCCTAATCAGCAAACTGCCAGGAAACCTGAAAGCCTACGTAAGGAGGAGGAAAACCAAATCTAACAACTCCTCAGGCCTACCTCTGATTCTTTACCAACAAAACTCTTCCAGCTCATTCCAGTTTTATCGCCGCTTTTTACAGCACAGCGTAACTGCGCTTTGTGGCTGGCAAAGTATCCTCACCTGTTGACTGTTCTGACACAAACGCTTGCTATAACACGTGAACTAAATAAATTCATGCACTGACCTTTATTCAACTCAATATATTTTAGCGCTCGTGTAGTTCTGTAGACTTCAACTGATTTTTAAAATATCTTTCTTCAAGATTAAAACAGCCTGACAGACTTCATTCAGAACCGTCACTGGTACTGTAAGTGAAAGCAGTCAAATGGAACTATCTTAACATCAGATAATTCACAGATTAGGACATAAAATATTTACTGAGCAACACAAAGCAACAGTAATTTCCCAATTTTTTGAAGAACATGATCAATGCAATTCAACATGGGGGGGCGGAAGAAAGAATTCTGTCTGAGAGTATAGCACATTTACAAATCCACAAATTCAACACAACGCTGAGAAAAATCACAGTAAGAACAGAAGAGAATGACCGCACTTGGGGCTGTTGTAGAACTCAGATACACTCAGGATAGGACTAGATAAAATGGTGGCAAAAAAGTCAGAGTTGAAGGAACTCTCCTTACATTACAGCTTCCTTGGATAATGTTACTACAAGCTGCTAAGAAATTTTGGAGAAGACTAGTGCAATTCTAGACTCTAGCTAATTTAAATGACACTGTCTATATTTTAATCAGAAACAAGCATTTACGCCTCATACTAGAAGTGAAGCATCATCAGAAGGCATAACCTTTGGATTTTAACAATTATCCAATGATTTTCTAGCTCTAGACTGTGCAAAATGCAACAACCTAGGTATCATTAAAGATTTAAGTGATATTTACAACAGACAACCAAAGCTGCGAGCACAATAATAACCTTTTGTAAGAAATGTATAACACAGATGCACTGTAAACTAAATAAAAACTTACTAGAAGTATGCCACCGCTGTGGTTTTTCTCTGTTATGGAACCCAGACCTAAATAAACTGTTAAACACTTAGTGTAAAAGTATGCCAAACATTTCTCAGAACTTTCTTAAGGTCCCAACAAAGAATCAACCTTTTTTGCAAAATGAGGCCTAGGTTAAATATTTTATTTGGCTCCTCAAGATGGACCGAGAAGTTGGGCACTAGCTCCAGATCAGTTCTTGGACTCACATCAAACATTACCCTGTCATTTATCCAGTCAGTCAAAACAATGTTTTCCATCTAAACCTTCAATGTTTATGTCCTGAAAAACTGCTAATTGAATCCAGTTCTTGAAATCCATTTTTTAATCTATACCATCTAATTTCAAGATAATGAACAGAAAAGATAAGTATTATACAATGATTGCAGAATTAATCCTATAAATATCGAAGCCAAAACAGAAGACTGCTAGTTTCATACAGCCAAAGAAAATTAAGATTAAATAGCATTTGTCAGTTTGTGAATAAACTTTTAAAAACACTGGATATACAGATTCTTTTAATTCCAAACAGTTTTAGAATTCAAGAGCCCTCAAACTGCTTTTCCAATCAGAAAGGGTAATCAAAACCACGCAGAACACTTAGAACTATTCCTAGGCAAAAACTGACAACACGTCAGCCGAATTAATAAAATTCCATGTTTTTCTTAAACACGTAAAGCTTCCTTACAAGAAATGACCTTACGTGAAACAACTCACAACTAGCTAAAGCTTAAAATACCTCCAGCTTTTTTAACTTGAGAAACAAGCCGACGTTTCCTATAAACTCCTAAGTAACAGAACTGGTACACAGCAACTGCAGGAGCTGCGAGCCCTGGAACAGTCCCTAGAAAGACAATTCTGCCTGCGTCCTGTGCTTTGCATATTCCCTTCCTAAAATATAACATGACAAAAAACTCAGAAACGTTCCTTAAGATTGTACCTGCTTCTTCTGGGGACTGACTGCCCAACTAAAACTCAGTATGTAAAACTACTGCCTATTTCTTGCTCACAAACACACTCCCCGTAACATATTTATATGGTCACAGACACAGTTCCATTATATGTTTAATCCTTAATAAAAATAAGTATTAAACAAAACAGAACACAAAATCCAAAGGTGAGAAAGACAACTCCCTAAAGAGTATTTTCCATGTTTTTCCATAAGGCTACAGACCATTTTTAATGTTTCAAAGATAAGCGAGTCTGAGCACTCGCTGCTCAGGAAAAAAGCATTAAAGTACTGCATCAATAAAGCAATAACCTGAAGAGAAAGCTACAAAACACTCTGTAAAAACAAGGCAGCACTGTTCCACGCATCAGTCCCAGCTATGCTTATTTTAACAATTTTATTTCTAAATATACTATATAGACACTCACAAATCTCCACAAAAACTAGATTACAAATCTAGCCCAAGTGTTTTTCAAAGTAAAACATAAGCAGACAGATTTTACTTTCCCTGTAAAAATAACATTCTTTGAAAAATAAGTATGAAAACACCTCTCTTTATTAGGCACTAAACTCAAAATATTCCTTATGCACCTACAATAAAGATATCAACTCTTTTAGTGTTTTTAAAAACATTTGTTTTGCAAGCTGGTTAAATACACTACACGCAGAGAGAGTGTTTACAGTGTTATCTATTATTTTCTAATCGCTTACCTCCATGCACTGACACCTCACAATACAAAGTATCATTTATCTGCTGGGCACTTACAATGCTCTGAACCAGCTCTCCTCTTCAGTCTTATTTTTTTAAGAGCAGAGCTTCCAAGATTTTTCCTCTATCCCTATTTTACCTGGGTTCTTACACGGAAAAGAACACACTTTTAAGTATTTAGAAACAACTTCTTTTCCTCTCCAGCCTGCAGGTGAGCAGTTTTTGGGATATTTTAAGATATCAGGGGTCAAGGGGTGTGCTGAAGGAGGGCAGCAGAAGGCACCGTGTCAAACGAACCGTGTCCCATCTTACCCGAGGAAGTTGGTTTAAAAAAAAAAAGAAACAACAAACAAAGAGATCAAAACAAAGAGTGTGACAGTTTCTTTCGAGTTTACACTGAGAAGATGAAATAAAAAACAAATAAAGTGGGAGTGCGGAGGCACAGGAGGAGGTGCCCAGCGCCTCAAGTTCCCCCCGGCCGCTCCCCAGGCCCG
>NW_010100171.1:0-7057 GCF_000699245.1 Pterocles gutturalis
TGAGGCTGACCGGTCTATAGTTACCCAAGGCATTAACCTCAGCAACAGAAGATATTAAGTCAGCTTACGTTCTCCATATGAGAGAGAAGAGCATCCAGGGTGCAAGTTAAACCTTCAGTGGAACGAACTGTCTTCTACACATACCTTTTTCCTACAGAGGAAGACCATAATGACTGCATCCAACCTGGGAATGTATGTACAGGAAGGAAAACAGGATGAAAGCAGGACAGTTTACGTGTTTTGTTCAAAGACAGGAGCTGAAGCTGATAATACAACTCAGATCACCCAGTTATATGATCCATAGCCTACTGAAATCCCACTGAGTTCATCTTTTTGTTCTGTTATTTTATAGCACCACATCAAATGATAGTCGGATTTTGTGATGTAGACACTTATGGAACTATA
This sequence comes from Pterocles gutturalis, assembly GCF_000699245.1. Classification (NCBI taxonomy): domain Eukaryota; kingdom Metazoa; phylum Chordata; class Aves; order Pterocliformes; family Pteroclidae; genus Pterocles; species Pterocles gutturalis. Next base: position 406 of record NW_010100171.1, read on the forward strand.
CATCGTAAAAACCTCCTACCGGAAACATTGCTTTTGTGTTATCACTGTTGTTGTTACTCTTGTCATTGTTGCTCATATTGTTATCTTTCCATGCCCTCAAGAAAAATATTGAAAACAGAGAAATGTAAATACCGCTTTGATGTAAATAATACAACTTGAATACTGTTTTGAAGGGAACTAATAGCAGACTGCTAGAGTATCTTCTACCCCAACACGTGCATAGTGCTGTAGAGTGGTGTGAACTGATGAACACGTCCGAGGAACGTTTTAAGTTACACAATGAAAGGTGTGCATAGTGCTGTAGAGTGGTGCGAACTGATGAACACGTCTGAGGAACGTTTTAAGTTACACAATGAAAGGAGAAGCCACAGTGTGAGGATCTTCTGAGTATGGGTCTCACCTTCGGCTGCATCTCAGTCCCATAACCTCGTCTCTTGACCCCCTGCACCAGGCAATTCCTGTTAGCTGTCACACCGACCACATCAGCCCCATTTACTTGGCCATGTGGGGGCCAAGTGCAGGAGGGGGATCACAGCACTGCTTTGGAAACGCACAAGACAGCAGCCTGGTGGTGGGAAAGTGTGCAGAGAAGGGCAGTTATGCGAACCTCACACTTAATGCTTAAGCCGGGAGAAGTCTGCAAAAATAATCTTCCTTCTACTGAGAGGACTCGAGAGGGGAGGGGGGATGTCATATGGGGAGCACCTTCCTGTGTGTTCCTACAGCATCAAACACAACAGCTCCCCAGTGCTTTTTGAAGCCCTTGGAAACCAGCATAACACAAACAATGATATATTATCATCACTTTTCGTCCTTACTTGTTTTGTCCCAAATGCTTAACTTGCCAAAAGGAAGGAGGGGACCTGAACCAGAAATGGGATACGCATTCCCTGCAAAACAGAATCACATCGTAACTTAAATAACAGAGACGTCGTGTGCAGGTTGCTGACAGGTTTGAAGCCACAGCTTAGAGAAGCTCTAAATCTCCTCTTGTATTTACACTTCTGGCTCCTCTTTCCCCCTCAGGAGCGCAGCACTAACCACTTAAAATCCTCTTCTTGGAACTGGGTGGTAGCTCTGTGCAGTCAAAAGCACTCTCACTGCAATTAGAGCTTGTCTCCTTTATTAATAGGTAAAATCACACCAATCCACACTCCTTGCTTGGAGCAATTTGTACATTTTCTGACTATATTCCCATCCTTCATTGCTCGAATTGTTTAACAAGTGGTTGTGGTTTTTTTTTCAAGTATTCATAAGAAACAAACAAGAAGACTTTGTCCTCAAGGACAGAAGCAGGTGGGCTGGTTATGGAAACAAAAGTCCTGTCTCCCAGTCCGCTGTATAGATCCTGTTATTTGCAAGTTACACCATGGAGTAGGACTAGAATGAGACTTGCTATGTATGTAAAGAGGAAAGGTGGACATTCTGATTTAGGAAAACAGTGGATCTGTTTTTCCCAATATATGCGTGAAACACAGTTAGTGCCATGACACAATAAGTGGATGGTTTTGCTCTGAAGGCTCTGCTTTGCCATTGCTCCTGCTGCCCAAAGCCCGTGGGACCGCTCAGCTGTGACATCAGGGGCCGCACAGTAGCCCCCACCAGTGTCACTCCAGTGCACACATCAATACCTTGTTCCCTTCAGGAAATGTGTGGGAAACCACACTTTGCTTGAGTGGGTTTTCTATATATGCCTCAGGGAGGTGGGAGGAGAAACACATCTAACAGTCTTGCTTGTTCTCTCATTTTTTTTAAACCATAAGCAGCACAGTGCAACAAGGATTAAGTGCTATATCTATGGTATTTTTGTACAAGCACACAAAAATATGACCTAAGAATCTTTTTCAATATGATTTTCTCATTAAAGATTTTCAACTAATTGAAACTTAACTTGAACCCTCATGGAAGCTAGCACAACCTAATAGCTAAATCATGGGTACTTAACACAGAATAGAACATGTAATTACCAGAGTGAATCTTAGAGTAGTTTAACTTCTTTTGTTATGGTAATCAATAGGGTTTCAACATTTAGGTTTTGGTCTTGCTCAAACCAGTTCCTGTGTGGAGCCGTTTACGTGACTGGAGCCTCCTCTTAGAGATAATTAGCGCATAATGAAAAATACTTCAAGAACTGACTCTGTTACACAGGGCTGAATGTAACATTTTTCATTATATTGCACTTTTTATTCAGTAGGATCTAGAAACCACACAGGGTTTGCATGTATAATTTATCCACCTTCCATCTTATGTGTGGTTGTTTGGCAATGCAAATATTCTTCTGTTTAAGCTTGGAACAGCAACAAACCTTCCTGCAGCACAATTTATTTTTTTTTCTGTGTTCTCTAAGTGCCTACAGAGTAATTCCAGTACTGTAAAGTCAAATCCTGACCAGCTAAACCTACTATTATTGCTATTGTTATTGTAATTGGGTTTGTTGGGGTTTTTTTAATACAGAAGTTATGACTTTATTCCTGATTCTTTTCTAACTCAAAAAAACACCAATATAATTATTTTGTGATAGTATGTGTGCCTTCTGTTGAGCCTTTTCTGACCATAGACTTTGAACAAGACTGTATTCTTGTCTTACTTGTCATATTCCACATTCCTGTTGGTGAGATGGTCAGGATTGTTTGAAGCTGCACTCCGGCTCTGTTGTAAGAGAAGGCACTGAATGCTTCTCAGATCTCCCTGTGGCAAACTACGAAATGGGACAGGCATATTCAGCATTGGAGCTAAGGTACTGTTTTCTTACCTTTTTTGTTTACATCTGGGTAAAATTTTTTCTTGATTTGCTTGGAAACCTTGCAGTTGTGTGATGAACCTTTCTTGGGGTAAAGTAAGCTAATAATGTGTTGCTCAGCTCAGAAGAGTTAGGAAGACAGTTCAGTTCTATAAAGATATATTATAGATTATATTTTCCTCGGAAAAATTATAGGAAGCCCTCTAGAGACAAGACATCTCCAAAAAGCTAAAGACACAACTTGGCTGCTGATGTCATCAGCGAAGCCAGGAAAAGACACAAGGCGGTTGCCATGGACTGCAATGTGATGCGGCGGGTTTTTGTAGTCTTATTTCCCTGCACAAACCCAGAGAGAGGGAAGGAGAGGAAGGAAGAGAGAGAGAACGGAAAATACTGCTGAGGAGGGACTAAAACAACCTGAACACCTGTTAGATGAACTAGAAAACACCATGAGATGTAAACGGAAAGTGAATACCTTGATGCAATGGGAACATTTATTCAACACAAGTACAGATGACTTCAGGGCATGACACAGCTTCATCATGTGCATCTTTGGCACAAACCAGCTGCTTTTTTGTCATTTCTGCCCATGTTAGACTAACTTTGATCAACAGGAGGCTGGCAACCAAAGGAATACAGACTGCCTGAGATCCACATTGAGGATTTGTAGGACTGTTAACTGTTGTTAACTGTTTTAAAGAATCAGGTCTTGAATTCTAGGACTGCATTAGAAGTATTTATATTAACTACAAACAGAAGAGTTTTCCAAATTATTTATCTGGAAGGTCAAATGTAATATGACAGTGTTGCCACACATTTTGCCATGGCAGGCTGACATATTTCAAAGACCTTCTCAGGTTCCTTCCTTCTGGGAAGACCATACTCATGGTGCAGGCATTGGGGTATCAGCATGAAAAATCACAATGCATATATGAAGTAAAAGTCAGTGTAATTGCAGTGGAGTCTACACGTTTGTGATATAATCATGCACAACACATATTAGGATCTATACATCTGAAGGGAGAAAAAGTCCTTCGATTGAGAATCTTTTCCTTATTTCTGATCTCGCTATGTTAAATGTTTGGAAATATTTCACATCTTTCCAGACAGAAGTATGTATCAAAAGAAGAAAAAAAAAAAACAAAAAACAAAACAAAAAAAAAACACACTTTTTTTTTCATTAGTACTTTGAGCTCCTTCTTGAACAAGAACACATAAAACTTACCTAGTGATTGTTCTCAACATAGGAAAAACATTGGCAGCTCAGGCAGGGGAGCTTTCTTTTCATTTGACTGCTTATAACAGACTTCAGAGTGTGTGCATGACTTACTTTTGCTGCACACTTGCTATAAAAAAAATACATACAAAGATAGAAACACACATTCTTTTTTTTGTTTGTTTAAATGCAAATGCCTTTACAAATTAATGGGCAATAGCAGAAAATTCCTTTCCTTTCTAGCTTAGCTCAGAAACCACAGTCATTCAACTTTGGATCCATTCCTATTTCTCAGACTCCCCAGGAGATTTAGTAAAAGCAAGACATAGCTCTTTCCTGGAACCCCATGGGCATTACTACATTTTTTAGATGTAGATAAGGCTGCTCCACTCTGTGTTTGGAAAGTCAAGATTTCATTTATAAGGTGCTGAAGCTGGAAGGCTTTCATGTTAGGCCCTCAGTTCACAATCTCCAGCAAAAGAGGAAACGGAGGGTATGTCAGCAGCGAGCAACCCAGCACAGAACAGAGACATCTCAGTTCAGTGCATATGTTCACACAGCTGAGTGCTATGTAGAGATACCATGTGGGTCCAGAGAGAAAAATATTTATCTTAGCATAGCATTGCTTTCAGCAGCAGCACTTCAACAGCACTGCTCGGGCCCGGTACCAAGTTACCAAGTTTTAAGTGTTCAGGTGTCCTGCAAAGGTTAAAGGGAGTCTTCATCACTTGAGTGATGACTCTTTTCCTGGGCAGACCGGGAAGGGGGGGAACACAAATAAAAACACAGAACATATTTGGGGAGTTCTGATTTTGCTCCTGAGTGGATGTAGGGTGGTGGGAAACACAGCACCAGCATTCAGCCTAGGCACAGCTCTGGGAAATGTATTGCCACGGGTTAGCACAGAGATGACAGTCTAGCTTTGTAACCACCAGAAAACTGGTTCCTGTTTCCTCCTGTTCTTATCCCCTCTTGTCCATGGCAATGAATGAGCCCACCTGCAGTATTTAATCAGGAATAGCGTTTTCTTAGAGATCGCCCCCTTGGACTAACGCTGAAGCCTCTGAGCAGGCTAGTGGTGGTGACTGGGACCAGGAGCAGCTGTTCTATGGCTTTTAACCCTTTTTTACAGGCTGCTCAGCCTGGTGACAGGCTTGCAGCCACTCATGAAGAGGGTTGGAAAGTGGGGATGTGCCTGACCTGACTGCTGGGATGGAAGCAAGTGTTTTCAGTAGCATATATCACACTACAGCTCTGAGCACAGACACTAGAGTGAAATATTCAGGATCAAAATTCAAGGAAAACAAGCACATCTATCAGTAGCAGAGCTACTAAACCCAGGTTTGTTCAGATTTGTGTTATGCCTTTTACATCTCCCCATGTCAACAGCCACCTACAATGATCCTAACTTGTCTTTTCACATCTGTCTTCCTAATACACTACTCTCAGTACCTCTCCTTTTTCCTCACATTTCCAGTTCCCCTTCCCTAGTATGGTCAACTCCCATTTTTCATTTACTTTAACCTCCCAGTTCCCACCAGATCCCTCCCTGGTTAGCTGGGCAATAGGCAACATGGCAGATCTGAAGATGGCAAATCAGCCAGGGAGTATTAGTTTGCTATTACGTACCAAAAGAACAAGCAGATAAATATGTTGCATTCACACTACTGTCCTTCCCCCAGTAGGGCAACCAATTGCATGTTACCCTTGATTCTCATTAAACATTTTAAGAATCTAAATCTCTTTGAGATCTTTATCCTTCTGTCAAATTTGAGGAATGACGGACAGATGGTATAATCACATAAGCCTCCTTTCACTGGGAAGCCACATTAAAAAAAAAACAAAATCCCAAAACAAAGCAGGCAAAAGCAGCAAAAAGAATTACACTCCTTTTCAGAGACTGGATGGAGGCAGAAACACTTGACAGTTCGATAAAGATTACGCAGTGACCAGGGGGTCAGAAGCAATGTTTAGAGGCTCCCTTCAAAACGTTACGAGTGCTTTGGATGGTGCTTACATGTGCCATGATGTACAGATACCTCTGAGTCACTGGCTACCAACAACTGTGGGTCCACTGCACCAGACCCCACGCTAGCTCAGGAGAAAATCCGCTTCCTCCCTCACTTTCCATTCTTTCCTCCAGCTCAGCAATTTGGGGACCTTTGCTGTGGTTCAGACAAGAGTGTCTGCAGAGGCAGCCGGGAGCATTTCAGAGAGGTGTGTGTTCCCCTGCTTTCAGAGGGAAGTAGCTCATAGCCCTGTGTGGGATTCTGGGGTTTAGGGCCACTCAAGGCAGATGGCAGGGTAACAGTTTACTGCTTCACTGCCGTCCAATTTACTGTTTCTAAAAGGTGCTTTCAGTGTTGCCGTGTGGAATACAGGACCCCCCAGATCACACCCAGCCCATCTCGATTGCTAGAGACATTACTACTATATTATGTAAGAAATCTCCTGGGAATTTGTTGCAGTTAATGTGAAATCAATTAAGCCACTGTATCTACATAACGTATCTCTAATGCTGTAGACAAAATCAGCGCCTAACATTCAGCAGTTGTGCGCACCAGCACCCCCAGCGCTATGGAGAGCAGCAGCTGGTGTCACAGCAGGTGCTGGAGAGGGGACCGCCTCAGCGCCGCGCCCCGCTGTCCCGCACAGGCCGCGGGAAAGGGCTGCGGCTCCTGCGCACCCCACGAACC
>NW_010100172.1:0-50813 GCF_000699245.1 Pterocles gutturalis
GGGCGCGGGGCGCTGCGCTCGGGGGGCGTTTGCCCGCAGGCTGGGAGCTGTGTGTGGAGCAGCTGGGCCGCGGGGCGCTGCCGTCCCTTCACGGGAAGGTTTGGTTAGCAGCAGAGATTTAAACTGTAGCCTTGCTCTAGTGTCTGCGCTGCAGCAGGAAAGCCTTCTTCAGTTCCTCAGCGCTGTTCTGTTGTTACAGGTGTGATGCACGGGGCTGCGGGTGCAAGTAGCCTCGAGTAGGGACTTCTGTCTGCGGGAGGATTACAGGTTGATGCAGCACGTCCCATCTTGCTGTGTTAACACCCTGCGATGCTAGTGTGTGTTCATGCTTTCAGACTTCCACTTGTTTCTCTGCAAAACACTAAACTTTTGGGCTATAGTGTAAGATACGTAATGGTTCACATGGAGGCGATCCCAGCAGTATGGAATAGGTTGCGTTTCCTTGGGCACCTAAAGCTGGTACTGCTGCTTGGGAATATCCTTCCTTCACTGGCATCCCTCCTGTTGCTCCTTGTTTTCACTCCTCGGCTGCCCCTTCTGTTTTTCTAGTGTAGGCTTGTGCAGTCACTGTGTGAACCACTTTGAGAACTGATGCAGGCTAAAGCTAAATAGATTTTTTTTTTCCTGAGTTAGCTTTAAACTTACTGGTTTTATTTCAGTAGGTGGGCGCTCATAGTCTTGCCCTGGCACTGGGGAGGGGATAGCACAGTATCGGGAGTGAACAAATGGAAGAGAAGGATACATTACCTTCGTTTGGCAGCAGTGTCAGTTTGTACTGGTTTGGGGAGCTATGGCACTGGTAGTCTTGCCTGGCAAACACCAACTATAAAACCATAGGTATAAACTTTTGCAGTAACACCAAGCATGGTGGTGGTGAGCATTAATCCTTTGAATTATTTTTTTCCCTCTGTGCTTTTAAAGGAGATCTGAATACAGTCATTTTCTTCCGGTTCAGAAGAACAGAAAAGTGGGGTGAGGTAACTTTTACCTCAAGGATTTTTGTTCAGCTGTGTATTTGGAAAACATGGGAGATGCAGCATGTGGTGGAAAAACTGTCGATGTCAAACTGAGGAAGCTTAAAAATGTTGCTGTTTTAGGAAAAATGCTGTTCATTTAGTAGCTTGTGTGTGATACTCTGTCCAAATGTGTCTTGCAAGCCTGAGGCATTTGAGATAACTACTTCTAGACGGGGGGAAGGCTTATGGAAGAAGTGATCATGAGAAATCTTAGAAAAAAAGTGTAACAGCATTGTCAGAGGATGTAAGATGAGAATAATCAAGTTTTATATCCTTCTGACAGCTGTTTGCTGGTCAAGCAGAGATTTATAATTAGGAGTCTTGCATTCTTTTCTCCATAGTTTTATGTGGGCCAGATTGCTAAATTTCAAAATGATGGTCTAAATGTTAGAACCTTACTGGAAGAAGTGACTGTTTAGGCTTATTGGCCATCTACAGCTTTCTCAAATACCATCAGTGATGGGAACTTAGAGATGCCAAAGTTATGGTTGCTGGTATATCAGAAATGGCTACTTGATTGGCCTTTTGGCTTTTTAATTTTGATTGTTCTGGCTTTATACAGGAGAAGGGAAACATGTTAATGCTTACCATGTGTTGAATATATTTGTGTATATATATATATCTATACTTATATACATACCACATATAACTCTTGAGAGAGTGGAGAGTGAAAAGATCTGTGGAATGAAAAGTAATCAAGTACCAAAAAGGTGGCAGCTTACATGTGAGAGTGCAATTCCTACTTAGTAGAAAAAAACCAGGAAGGTAAGGATGGAAAAAATTTGCTTTTGCAAGAATGCCTATGATGGGGTCCCTGAGAGAAGTAAGAGACAGGAAGAGATGTAAGATCTAGATAAAATGAATATATTGATGGGAAGAGGAGGGCAAAGGAAAGCCATTGGTATAAAGACATGTTGCAGTCACTGGCAATTTATTTAGAAAAGCCTGGAGCTTGTGAGAGGAGAGCTTAGAGACAGAGTTGTATGTCACCTTTTTGTCCTGTAGGGCTTGATAGGACAGGCAAATTTTACTAATTTTAATGATGTGAAAAAAAGGAGTCTGCCCCTACCTACAGCATCTCTGTTGTAGGTTACTTGAGTAAGTTTTGGTTACGTCTTTTTTCTTTAAAAAAAAAAAAAAAAAAAGGTTTAGATTCAGGGGTATTATCCTTATGATGCATATTTTGGGCTCTGCTTACAACTCCCTCCACAGAGAGAGACTGGTATTTAACATAGCATGGACTCTACTGTTATTACAGCATGAGCAGAAGAGGGTGAAATTGTTCACCTTAATTTTTAAATAGATTGTATTTCTTTGTCTCCTGCTGGGATCTGAACTGCTAATCCTTTCCGATGGTGAGAGGAGAGGGGAACTTGCTGCCTGCTGAGACTATGCAGTAGCTTTGGCTACCTTGGAAGTTAGTGAAATATCATCAGTGGTTAGGAAGGTAGTCATTTGAAGTTAGGTTTCCAGCATATTTAAAAAACACATTCTGTTGAAATACTAAGATAAATAACAGTTCTTTCTTTTGCTTTCCTGGGAAGTCCTGTGTTCAAATTACTTTGATTCTGCTAACAGTTAATCTGTTTAGACATTCAAGTTCCATGAATGCAACAATCTTGCTATTAGCGCCTTAATTAAAACAGGTTGAAAAACCACCTAGCAATTAAAAATGGTGGGATATTGGAGAAAAGTAATTTATTTCTGACTGTGTACAGTTAAAGGAGAGCATGATAGGCAGAGTAGTAATCTATGGGTGGATTAACTGATTTAATGCTTCAGTGTGATACTGCACTATGTAGGATGAAAGCCTGACATCTCAAAGGGTATTGTCATGATGTGAGGAAATAAACATAGCCAAGAGAAAGAAGGCAAATTTAAATAAAAGAACAGTGAAGTTACCTTTTCAAGTTGTGTATGATTCTGCTTTTTATGTCCTTCTGGTCTGTTGGAGGGAGTGTTAAGTGAGTTTGGTAGAAAAATGGTGTTTAGGATCTGTCAAGACACTCATGGGAGTAATAAAGAGTGCAGGGAAAATTGCTTTTTATTTGTGCAGTGCAGTTTTAGACTGGAATATACCTCTCTATTGGAGTGTTTTGCTCTGAAGCAAATAGCTAACGGTTTTCTAATACTGCCTCTGAAAAAAAATTTCTTGCTTAAAATAGGGAGATTGGGACGTGCCCTTATTTTCCATGATGATTTATTAGAATCTACCTATTATTGTGAAGAGGTTTTCAGTAATTTTTTTTGGACTCTTTAATTGAGCTTCTCACCTTAGAATGGCTTCTCTTATGTGGCTAGAAGTTCAAGAAGAAATAATCTCAACTAAAAAAAATAGTTGGAATGTAGGTTTTGGATATCAAATTCTTGGTTTCTGTTGTGCATGATATCTCCAAGTCAGTTATATAGGAGCTGGAATGATATAAACAAACTTTAATTTCCCTGATGTTTCTAGAAGGTCTTCAAATTCCATGCTATGGGAATTTCCAGATAGCTTATTGCATACATGCTTTTGTAAACAAGGTCTCATAGTACTTCCTCAGGACGACAAGGAATAGTTTGGTTGAAGAGAGTGGGAGGACTGTGGGATTTGCATTCCTTTAAAACTGTTAGAAAGCCTGAATTCTCACAGATATTAAAGTGAGCAGTGTAGATTTGTTTGTTTTCTGAAAGCTTTGGTGTGTATGTGCTAAAAGCAACGTGTGTGGTCCTGGTCCTGCAATTTGTTTTTGTTTGGTTTGGGTTTTTTTTTTGGTGAGAGCAATCTTATTATTTTTAGACTTGTCTTGTGACATGCTTCAGGGTACAGTGGAATGATTGCTTCATCTTGATTTTGTAGGTGTTTTTGCTGGAATTCAGGTTAGTGTAACTTCTTTTGGAGAACATGCTTAAGATGAGTGCAGCAAATACTGGAAGCTTTTCTTGTTGCAGTGAGTTAATGATAACAGTGATGTGAATAAGCCCTTATTTGAGATAAAGGTTAGGACAAGATAAAGATGTTAAATAACTGCCCTATCCACTGATAAGAAAGGGAGTTTGAGTTCAGAATTATGGGAGTTTTTGCATGTCTGTGTGCAGATTTAGGATGGAAATACTTCTGATTAAAAGGAAAAACAAATTGATCCTAAAGAACTAAATCTCATTAATTTATTCACAAAGAAGTGATTGTTCCTGCTTTCTCAGTATTTGCGAGATTGCATCCTGGGTACTGTGTCCAGTTTTGAGCTCCCCAGAAAAATGCTGAAGTAGCCTCATGAATCTGTGAATCTGGCGGAAGGTCAGCAAGAGGCAGAGGAGGCTGGAGCACATGAGGTATGAGAAGAGGCTGAGAGAGGTGGGTTTGCTCAAGGAGGAGAAGGCTCAAATGGCTGGCTGGAGGATGTAGGGAAGATGGAGCCGGACTCTTGGAAGAGTATGGCAATAGGATGAGAGGCAGCAGATGTAATTAAAATTTCCCATTCTTCCAAATTACATGTAAGGAAAATAATTTTTCTTTGGGGATGGTAAAATACTGGAAGAAGTTGCCCAGAGAGGTTGTGAACACCTCCAAGGACAGAGGTTCCAAGACTAGACTGGACATGGCCCTTGGCAATCTGCTGAGGTTAATTGGACCTGCTTTGAGCTGGGAGTTGGACGTGATGACCACTGGAGGTCCTCTCCATGTGAAGCTCATGGATTGCAGGAGATTTTGCCCAGGCTTAGATATTAGCACTTAATCCTTGAACCTCTGTAAAAATGTATGCCTTAGGGCTTGTAACATGTACTCTGAGGCTTGCATCAGACTTGAGGAAAGACATTATTACCTTCAGTGTCTTGCTTGGCTTTTTGATTGACTGCGTCTGTTGTGTCAGTAATGTAAAACTGAAGTGATTAGAAAATTGTCTGCCCTAGAAAAGTCTGTGATCTCCTTCAGATGTTTTAATGAACTAAACTATTTTTGAAAAATCATACCTGTGCATAAGGATATTTTTCTAATACCAAATTTAATTATAAAAGACTATAAGACTTTGGAAGGAATAGCTGCACAGCATTTTATTTAACTAAATGAATATTAGAGGCTGTCATATTAAATTAGTGGATTTGACAGTGTCACTGTCACACTTGTTGAAAATTTGTGTATATGTACTGGTGTGAAAACAAACACCTGTGGATGCTGTTGATGTGACTGTCTTCTCTTACATTTGAGTGTGTGCTAGTAAGAAGTCAGTTTGGATAAAGCGTTAAAATATTTCAATTATATTGGGACTGCCATTTCAAATTTAGCTGGTGATAAGCCTTAATTTAAAGGCTATAGTAAATTGTTACAAATGTACACAAGTTCATTTTTTGTTATTGTAACTGCTTGAGTGATATGCCATGATTTTCCTGTCTCAATCATACAGCAGAAACATGTTTTTCCTAAATGTCATACTTTAAATTTGTCGGGGAAAAAAGCTTTATCTTAATTATCTATCAATATCAGTTTCTTTAGGAGGAACATAAAACATTGGCTGAGCTTCAATGAGGTTTCCAATTTTTTTTGGCCTTCATTAAGAAATCACTCCTAGAAAAAGAACCGTTTCTAGTTGAAAAGTGTAGTCTTGAAGAATACTCATATTTGAGAAAGCAGGAGTTGAAAAGTTTAGGAAGTGGTGGGGTTTAATGTCTGTAGAAATAAGTGAGTGAATTGTAAAGTACTTCGGGAATGCTTTCGGAGGTATCTGAGAGCCTAGAGATTGACTGGTTAGTGAACCACTGCAGACTTGTGCTGTCTTTGGAAATCTTTATGGTAAACTGCATGATTAATTACTAAATGTCCCTAAGGAATTCTTTGTCAAACTGCTGTACACCTAAAAAAATAATTGAACATACTAGATAAGTAACATTCTAGGTTTAAGGTAATTAAAGGCAAACTGGCAGAAAAAAGTAGATTCTCATTAGGATTCAAGTTGTCAGCTATATATAGTTCAGTACTAATCACAAGCAAAAAAAAAAAAGCTTAATTGCATCATCTACTTGTTAAAAAAATGAACAGCATTTAAACTGTGGACATGTATGAAGATTTGTACTGTTTGTGTAGATGTGGCGTGTGTATTTTCGCGAAGGAGTGCCAAATTTGTTTGGAGTAAATAGTTGCAGATCAAAATATTTGATAATACGTGCCAACAAGAACAAATTTTTAATTAGGAATACACTAGAGTGTTAAAGTCTGTTTGGTGAAACAAGTTTCCCTCCTCTGATTTTTTCTTTTTTTTCTTTTTTTTTTTTAAAGCTTAAAATGTGTTCCAAATCAGTTCATTCTAATTTCTCAATAAACACATCTTGGTCTTTTTACCCATGCAACAGTTTGAGATCTGAAGTCTGAGAACACAGCAGTGCAAGGAAAGGGCTGGAGGTGACAGCAAAATTACCACAGAATACCTAAACACTTAAGAAAAGCTGCCTGCCTGGAGTTCTTGCTCACAGTTGTAATTTCTGTAGTGCTGATTCCCTTGATACTTTACAGTAAACGTAATTGCTTTTGGGGGTGGAGGCACATCCCATATCTTTCCATTTGTTCCCTATAGGTGGCAGGAATCTGTGACAAAAAAGCAAGTAACTCTTCCATACTGAGTTTTTTTTAAAAGGAAAAGCTCCAAAGCTGCCAGTAAAATTTTCTGCAGTATGTGTGGTATGTGGCAACAAGAAGCTACTAAATTTTAATAAGAATTTAGCAAAGTTGTGTTCCAGCATAAATAATCCTTTTAAGGTATTTATATAAAGTCTGCCAGGTTCATCTGACTTTGTTTTTCCTGTCAGCATGGAATGAAACAGCCTCTTTAATACAGAGCATTAGGGTTTTCCTGGGGTAGCAGCATAACCAGCTACTGTGTACTTCACTCTTTACTCTGTGCTACGTGTGTTGCCCTTGTAGCACCTTCTCTCCCTAATGTCTACGCCTGCCCTGCTAGTTATGTACCTTGGCAGATGTTTTCAATAAGCAGCTTGATATAAAAGATTCCTGTGATAAATCCTGTTTCTGTTGTCTACGGTAGTGTCTGCAAATGTTCCTATGTTTAAGCATGGCTTTTGTCTTCTCACAAAACTTCTCTAATGCTTTTGAAAATTAAGTGTGTTGTTGTACCCTTTGGTTGGAGTGTTTGGCTTCTTGGGTGCTCCTTTGCATCTGCCAATTTCTACCATGCTGACTTGGTTTAGGATGAGTCTTTATCTGAGTTGGCTGCTAACACATGTATAGCAAATATGCTAACAACCTTTTCCCTGTTGCTTTTGAGAAATAAGTTTTGAAGTAAAAGAAAGTCAGGTTAAAAATAATACCAGTTTCATATGTGACCTGTTTTGGGTGCTGGCAGTAATTAACACTAAAATCTGTTCCTGTTTGCTGGTTTCATTTTACATTCTTTGTAAATCCATGATAGGGTGAGGTATGGTGGCCCTTCTCTGAAGATCCTAGCGTCCAAATTTAGAAAAGGTAAAATGGTGAATGGTGCTAGTAAAAGCATGTTTACTGCTAACTGTTGTTTATGAATTGCATTTTTTAATGCTCTGCTAAAGGAGCATTATCCTATCTAGTAGGATATTGGAGGTTGTAATCAATCTATGGTTGGTGGAGTGGCTTAAAGGAGAATTATTTTTTTTTTAGGTTACAGTATACTGTCCCTAATAGCAGGTGATCTGTAATCATGCTAAGGTAACTGCGAAAGGTGGGAGTGTAAGGGTATTACATGGGAGATGTTTTACATATATGTCATGAAAGAATTATAATAACTCGGGATAGGCAGAAATACCTTTTCTGTCTGTAGAGCTGGAATCTCGTTCTGATGGTACCTGACCTTCAGGCACTGCAAAATCTGATGCTGTCTGGAGGCTAACATGTTCTTTAAAGCATAACTTTGTGCAGTAGTTGGGTAAGAACATCGGGTGAGGTGTGGTTACGCTCCACATGTGTACATCCACAATCCCCTCCTCTGATGGTGCCAGAGATGCTCTCACCCTATTTATGATTGTAATGTGCAGGATGATCTAAATCTGAAGTCAGTTTTGTAACGTCCTGTGAATTTGAACTGTTTGTTACCAGACTGGGGAGATGATTCTGATCAGATTCCCTGATGTGTTCTGCTTAGACCAGTGTGATCCTTTGTGGCTGTAGCTGTGTGATGCTGCTGCACAGTAACTGTTACAATACTGGTTTATGTGATCTGTTTCCGAAAGAGCTTGGCCCAATGTGGGCGTTACCCACGGCTGATTCAGAATGCCATCTCTTCGCTGTCTTCTGTAACCAGTGGCTGGTGCTCTGATTTTTCTCTGCAGTTGCGTTTCTTAATGTAGTGGTGCTCTTCTGTGTGCATGCAGTCTGTGCCGTACAGGAGAGAGAGATGTAGGTGAGCATGCACCTGCTTTTTTGAACCACACACTTAATGTGTAATATATTCTGGTTCGAAGGTCATGGCTCACTTTGTTGTCATAAGACTTGTTGAAACCATAAAAGTCTTAATATTGCATGCTTTCCCCCCCCACCCCGGAAAGGGAGATGAATCATTAAACTGTAGCTACCTTCTCTCTTGGTCTCTGAAACTGAACTTGCTGCTCTTGGCTGCAAGCTTGATGCTAGGAGCATGTAAGCCTTCGTTTGAAGGCCAGTGTGTGGATTTATAAGGCGTTCTTGGACAATGAATAACCTTGTATCTAAAATGCATTTACAACTGTCTCTTCTATAGGCAATTCTAGACTGTATTTATAGTCATCGTGTGCTTCATGAAAAGTCCGTGGAATTACATTGAAAATATTTCCTTAACGTTTAATTTAGAGAGGATAGCATAGAAGCTTCTCAGCTTATGTAGTACCTGACATAAGAGTATAAGTATGTATAAGCACATTGGTAGAAGAGCACTGGGAGGTGAAATGATTGGAGTATGTGTTGAATCAATACAGGTTTTCCCAAAAGGGCCTTTCTCTGTTAAATGTTGGTTTTGACTATGTGGAATAACTTGTTTAGTTTTAGCATTTATCACAAGCAGAGGCACCTCTAAAGACCTAGAAAAAATTGGTATTGCTTTTGCTGATTAAAATTATATATAGGTTTGTCTTTGGGGTTTGGCTGTTTTTCAGCTGCTATTTTTTGGTGTTAGTTAACCTCAGATACATACCCTTAGTATGTAGGCTTTCATCTCTTCCAGATGAACTTCCAGTTACTTGGGAAAGACATTGAAAGCTTTGATGTGATCTCTATTAGACTCTAGGTGATTTGAGAAGCAGTCGCTACCCATTGTCTGCTTATCCAGAAATCAACTACTAGTAGACAGCCACAGTTAGCACGTATGTTGTGTGCCTGCTTCTGAATAGCTGCTGTTCCCAGCCTGATCTGTCAGTGTGAAGACACAAAATTCAACTTTAACTCATTAAGCTGTGAAATTGTAGTAATTGGAGCTTTGGTGCATGATCTTTCTCAGATCTAGATGCAATACAATTCTATACTTTCATGAAGTAAAGCCATAGCGATACAGTAAAGCAATCTCAAAAGTGATGGGGCAAGGAAAGCTTAAATGATTTTCCTTTGCAGTGTTGGCTTATGGAGTTTGATTGTCATGGTGCTGCTTCCCCTCCTCTCCCCAGCAGCTGCTGGTTCTTGGTTGCTGAGATTGTTGAATGAGTTTGTGGAGTGGTGCTGTAAAGACTATTAGGGTCTGATAAATAAATAACCATCATCAAATCATTGTATTTCCAACTTGGATCAGGTCAATGTTGGAGGGACACTATGCTGAAAATCAGATTATCCTTAGTTGTGCAAGCCAGAGGGTGAGTGAGTAGGGCAGGGGCAGTTCCTTTGGCTGGCACCGTTCTTGAAGGAAACAGTGTATGAACCTATGGCCTATGTTAAAGCTTTAAATTGCCATCATCTGAGCTGGAGCGTGGTAAGCAAGTGTTCCTACACCTGTTCTAAAGCATGGTAACTTTCTAACCTAAGCCACCACTGTAGGCAGTATGTTTTTAAAACTACTTCAGTATTAAACCTGGCCTCAGAGCACTGCAAGCTGGTTATCTGCATCTGGGGTAAGTGCTGGTGCTAAAAGAGAAGTTCCTACTGTGTCTTCGCTGTTTTGTTTCCACACTTGCACCAATTTAGCGTCTCCACAACTATGGTGACAAAATCAAGGACTTACTCTGGTTGAAACTTTGGTTTGCTCTGCAGCTATCTGGATGTCTCTGTTGGCAAAAGGAAAGAGGCATAAATAAGTATCAGGAGGAAGGTCTGGGGTGCAGTTTATACTCAGTGACTGCATAGCTATAGCATAATTGTATCTTAAAAGCAAACCTTTGCTTATGAAAAATTACTTTGAAGTTATTAACACCAGGCTTGAAATACAGACTTGCTCCAGCATCTTGAGATGAGCAGGTATCAGTTTCCAAATAATGCAGTGTCTGGTGACACCAGTAAGTATGTGTGCTTTTATTGATTCATCAGCTGTTACAGAGGTTGCAGCGACTCTGGCTTCCTTTCCCATATGATAGTATGGATGCCACAGGAGAAAAAGTGATTTTGTTCTGTCTGCTGGCCCCCACCCTTCATTAATTCTTTGTTGTCCTTTTCTGGGATATTTAGGATCAACCTCTTTCCTAGGTGTTGATGTTACTTTGAATAGAATATTTTTTAAATTTATTTCTTATCCTATCTGGCTGTTAAGCTGCACTTTGAATAAAGTCCAGAGAAATTTGAGCAGCATCCTAGATACATGCTTGTCCTAACCCTCTTTTTAGTGTGGTTTTATTATTAATATAGGCGTTTATCGAAATGTATTATCTTGGTTTCCTTCTTATCTTCTGGCTGCTGTCATGTACATCTGGCAGCATCCCTCAACATATTTGGATACTAGAGAGTTACAGAATTGTATGCTAATCTTAACCTGTTTAGATTACCTAATAGGTAATCTTTAGTAGGGTAGCTGTTCTGTAATTTACAGGAATACAGATAGCAATTTGCATCTGATGTCTGTGTTTCTTTGTTTTGATACATTGACTTTTGAGATCTGATCTTTAATTTAACTAGACTACTTGTTAAAATAATTAAAACCATGGTGTTTTTCCCCCCAGTGCTGAATGAGCCTTTGCCTTGTAGCTGTGAAGGTTTTCTGTAATAGTCACAAATACTATGTATTACAGTAATCGTACTTGAGATGGACATGCACGTGTATTATACAACTTGTTAAGCTCTTATTTTCAGGAGATGGTATTGTAAGTACAAGATGACTTTTAGTGTGGATTTTGTGCAGAAAGCCTTGCTTTGTTCTGTGTGCTGACATGTATGCGATGTTGAGACTGTGACAATGACTTTTTTGTCTGTGGTGTCATGTCCGCCTCATGGCTGAGTACAGTGTTTACGTCAGCATGTTTAGGCTAACGGCTACAGAGACACATAGGTTATGATTATTTTGTTACAGTAATATAGGCTTCCAAACTCAAGTCCGTTTTGATACTTGCAGTTACTTTTTCAGCTCTCATAATCTTGAGAATACATTGTTTATCTTAAAACTATTCATTGCTATTTTGTTTTTCCCTGTAGTGAGCCTCAGAAGCCTCACTATTATCGTATTTGTGCCTACCTAGTTCTTGGTGAAGGAGGAAGGCAGTTTTTTCATTTTGGTTGGCCTGGATGTAAGCAATGATCTCTACATAGTTTTGCAACCTAAGTGCTTTAATGAGATTTTGGATTAAACTGCCCTAAATTGGTAACTATGGGCTTGGTTATATATCAACAACTTGGCATCCCTGTATATGGAGACTGACAGGATTTGTCAGTAATGGCTGAACCTAGCTGGAGGTACTTCGAACTGGGCAAGGGGGATGCAGAGCTTGTAACTGATCGCAGAGCCAGGGACTGCTCTGAAATTCCTATCTGACATTTCCTAAATGAATCTCTCACAGCTGCCTTTCTTTAATTTTTTTCTATAGATAAATCATATTGTGCACAATGGAGGATTATACAAAAGGCCTTTCAATGAAGCTTTTGAAGAAACACCAATGCTGGTTGCTGTGCTGACCTACGTAGGCTATGGTGTCCTCACTCTCTTTGGATATCTGCGAGATTTCATGCGGCAATGGAAGATTGAGAAGTGTCAAAATGCAACAGAAAGAGAAGAACAAAAGGTAACCACTGGGAAATAATGGTCAGTGGGAACTTATGTGGCTGAGGGTACAGTTTGAGCATTTCTTTGGTCAGCAGTGTTGTTTAGGTTTTTGCTGTTTTCCTTGCCTTCTGAATGCCCCAGATGCTAGTACTGCAACAAAATGTTTCTTTTAGTTGAGCTCTTTTTTGGTGGAGCAGTTCCCTGATCTGGTTCACTGCAAAGCTGCATCAACAGTTACATCAACATGCTGAGAGATGCCCCGGCTGCAGAAACAAGGGTTTGGGGAGAGAAACTGCATATGCCAGCATCATCAACAGCTAAAGAAATCTTTACCGAAGGATCTGGTTAGTTTGACAGCAGCGGGAGGCTTTCTGGTGGCTGTGTTTTGATTTGAAAGTATGCTATTAATTCTCTTTAGAGCATACTATTATTTAACTCTTTAGCCTAAGTAGTTGCAAAGAAAAGCATGTGGATGAGAACCAGAGTACAAGCTGTATGATTTGAAATTCATACGGAGTCCAGAACACTAGCAGGTTGTCTGGTGAGTAATCTGAAATACTGACTCCTGACTCACTGAGAGCAATTTAAAATAATTATTTCATAATAAGAATAAGACCTATTCATGAAAGGTTCTGTTACCACATGAAAAGTCTTGCCTACTCCAGCAGTTAGTCTGGAATAGATAATACTGATTTTGAGTAGTTGTAAAAGATTTTGAGGCCTTTATTCCCCACAGGAATTAGTTACTGTTAAGACAGCTACCATTTAAATTTGCAGTTCGCAAGCTGTTCCCTGCTAACTCTTAGTGTGAGCCCTTTTAGCACTGTGAATACCCATGAGCTTTGCTCTGAAAGTGGAGTGAATTGGCTTACTCTTACTGATAAGGGTTCTGTTTATCTCAGCTGCTTTGTGGAACTGATCTGACTTATAAAATGTTAAGGGAGTTTGTTTTCCAGTTCCTGGTTTCTGGTTCTCTGTCCAGCCACGCAAGCCGTTGGCTAGCAGAAAATGGGGGGGGGGCAGAAGGGGAGCATCTCACTGATGCAAACAGATAACCGGGGGTGGGGGAAGGAAGGCTTCTTCGGAGGCTTTTTTCAAGGCAGCACTGGAGTAAAGTGCATGTCATATTGTAGTTGATTAGCTAAGATGCAGTAAACTAACCAGTGCCTAAAATTATTTCCCAGTAGCTTCTTTATGTGAGCATCGTGAGGCAGAGTTAAGCTGATTCATAGTGAGGCACCTAATTCCAAAGCAGAAACCTTCTCATAGGAGTTCAATTAAGAATAGGTCTTTTATATTGGTTAAAAGTGCAGGAGTTTAAATTTACGCTGTTTCCAAAATGCCTTCTGGAATCTGGAATCAAAATCTTGGATCCTTTTTAACAGTTACAACATCCGAATAAGGATTGCTGGCTAAATCTTAACTTGTTAACTCAATGTGTTCATTGATACCATTTGAGCTACTCTGGTTTATGTCACCTGAGTATATGACACGTTTGTATTTTTCTGTATATAAACTATAAGCTGATACAGACAAGAACAGTCAAACAGTTGCAGAAATCTACTAAGACATTAGAATAAAGGTTTAACTATTGGTCTGTACTCATGGTACTTGAGGCTTGTAAAGGGGTAACTGAGGTACTGTTGCAGTTACTTTATACTGTAGTTATGCTGTTTCACAGGTTCTGTGAAATTCTTGTTCTGTTACCAGGGTGCAAGGTGCCAAGACTGCTTATAGCAGTCCCTTTTCTGTGGGAGCAGTCATGGCTCTTTTGTGGGAGTCTACAGAAGGAGGACCTTGGGCAGTAGGTCGGATTTTGGAATATATTATTGATATTAGGCTCTCTGTAAAGACTGTCACAGAGGATGTTCAGGCACAGAGTTTGCTAGCAACTGATTATCCTAGTTCTAAAAGGAATTTAGCCTTGAAATTTTTTGTAAATTAATTTTAGCATTGCATCTTCCCCTGAAAAACATTTATTTGCTTAACAAGCATGCCTCCCACTCAGATGAACTGAAACTCTTTGAGTTTGTGTGTTGGACATGACTTGCAGGGAAGAGGTGCATGTGTTCTGTTTTTGTCTTGTACGTAGGACTTCTGTGGATGGATGTAGTAAGAAATGCTATTTATGTGAAGGATCTGTTTGCTGTGGCATGTCATGAGTAAGCCAGTGAATACTGTGTAAGAATGAAAAATAGGAAATCCTGTTTTAAAAAGTTTTGGTGTTGCAATCTCAGCCTAGTATATTTCCCCAAATGACCTTTCTAGTGTTAAGGTTGGAATAGCTGTTTCCGGTATCAGACAAATAGAAAAGTGATCATGTGAGGTCTAGAACATACAGTACTTTTCCTCACACTTTGGTGCTTTAAGCTTTGTTTGCCTGCAAATGAATTGGTGAGACCATGTTGCAGCATATCTAGTGTGGGAGCCAGGTTTTAGTTTGGTGCAGGGGGGTGCTCAATGACTTGTTTTGAAACAGTTTTTCATGAGTTTCAAATACTTGAATCTCTTAAGCTGCTGGCTGACAGCCCAATCATCTTTTAGTAGGAAATGCAGGTACCATTACGCAGAAAAGGCTCGAAAATAACTTTTTTTTATTAATACATGCAAATCAGAGGAGCCCTGCGGTTGCCCTGGGGTAGTCACTGGCAGATTTGTGACCTCTATGTAGAAAGTAATATTTTTATTATTCTGAAGAGCCAGCTAGATTATTATTTTCTTAAATATCAAGCAAAAGGGTTCACTTTAGGTCTTGAAATAGTTCATAAATTGCTTAGGTGAAAACCTCAAAGCAGAGGCAGTGAGAGTAGCTGTGTAACTGAACAGTGTGTGACAATCTGCTTTGTGAGCAAAACAAAATTACGGAGTGCAAGGAAGTATTTCATATGGAGATGAATTAACTTGTCCTGGAAGTCGTGAATTTAAGTCTTTCCGTAGAGTGTTTCTGAAGGTGATCACAGTCAAAAGCATAACATAAACTTAGGTCCAAAATGCAGTATTAAAAACAAACACAAAAAAAATCCTGCTTTGAGTTTTTGTGTGTTTTGGGGGTCAGTTTATTTCAGTAGAGCAAATCCTTCCTTAAATTGTCACTTAATGTTGCAATCTCAGTCTGTGCATCAGAACAAGAAACTGAAAGTGACCGAACTAATTTGCAGAGTAGGCTTTCTAACAACAGGTCTGTATTGGGACTCTCTCTGACAGTGGGTAAATTCCTTAGAATTTATTAGAGCCTTGCACTGAAATTAATGATCCCAGGAAAACCTAATATTCACTCACTTGTTGGAACACAAAAGGGTGAAAAGGGACAAGCTTTGCTAGTACCGATTTCCAGGAAACAGACTGATGGGTTTTGGCTTTGTTTAAAATATATCCAACTGGGCTTTTCCTGGAAACCAGTGTTGTGTAGCACGTCTTCTCTGAAGCACTATCAGTCTGTTTTAGGCATGGGAAAGTGGCAAGATTAACAGTTCTCAGTTACCCTGGAATAAGTTTGTGCATACACAATGTAATGTAATGTCTGGTCATAAAGTATAGTTAAATCTGCAAAATGCTTGTAGGATTTTATAGGCAGGATTAAAACCACTTTTATCCTTCTTCTGGTCCAATTTGCCTGTTGATTACCTTGTATGTTTTTGTATATGGGACCAACTGCCCAAATTTGGTTGGTAGCTCTTTAACATACCTCTTTGAGCTCAGTAGCTTGCCCAGTTAGAACATGTTTCTAGTATCTGGGGTTTTCAAACAGTTGTTCACAGGAATCCAGCTGTAGGAGTATCTCAGGAGCAGTGAACTGGAGTCTTTTGCTCAACTTTTTTTTGGCATCTGAGGCCTCCTGGTGGTATAAAGGCTACCCACAGTTATTGCTCTGCTTTTTCTTGACTCACATAGCAGTGAGATGGAACTAGTCTTACTGCTTCCTTTTAGAAGCCTCAAATTTGTTGCAATTGTCTACTTGATTTCCCTTCAGAGTCAGTTTTGTATTATCAGGGACTGCATTGTGTGAATTGCAGATAAGCCCAGCTTGTGCTCATGGCACCATTTGTTAGCTTAGGTGCAACACTGTGAAAACTTGGCTCTAAAAGTGTCCTAATCACTGCGTTGGCATGTTACTGTGCCTCAAGCTAATGGTTACAAAGCTCTTATTATGACCTTCAATATTAATTTAAAATATGATGAAATCTTGGATTCCCAAATCACCTATGCTAAGGTGCTGCTCCCCAGGGGAGAAATTTATTCTTAGAATCATAGAATGGCCTGGGCTGGAAAGGACCTTAAAGATCATCTATTTCCAACCCCCCTGCCATGGGCAGGGACACCTTCCACTAGACCAGGTTGCTCAAAGCCTCATCCAGCCTGGCCTTGAACACCTCCAGGGATGGGGCATCCACAGCTTCTCTGGGCAACCTGTTCCAGTGCCTCACCACCCTCTGAGTGAAAAATTTCTTCCTAATGTCTAGTCTAAATTTACCTTCTTTTAGCTTATACACATTCTTCCCTTGTTTCCCTCCTTCTTGAAGTTGCTATGCCTTCTGGGCTTCTGGGAGACCACTAGAACTTATGTTTCTTTGTCAGGTGTAACCTTATTAATAGGGGGTGTTTTCTAGGCTTAAATTTTTTTCTTGGTTCAAAGATTGAAAATGTTTAATTGCCATGAGGAATTCAAGTGGTCTTTTTTGGTGTACGGTCCTCTCTGTTCTCCATCTGAAATGCCACACAGTACAAAGATAGCGGAGTGGGGGAAACAACTGAAAAATATACCAGCCATCAAACCATCTCGTCCTGTATGCCAGCTCCAAAAGTCAGTACCAGTTTATAAAGGCACCCTACCATTTCCCTTTTTTATCCCTACCATTTCTGGTTTTTGTGTTCATAGATGCATGGATCATGAGAAGCCTCTGGTGGCATTAGGATTACTGAAGAAATAGATGCTCCTGTTTTAATTTCTGACAAAATAACACTTCCTGCCTGTTCTATGACAAAGTTACTTGAAATAAGAGCTAGCTGAGGGTGGTTTATTCTGGGAGGGGACAGACAACAAAGAGGTGGCATGAAGCTGGTGCCTCACTTAGAGCTCTTTGCTATAATCTTACAGCTTGGAACCTCTGAAGTCTAAGGCTAGTGTCCCGTATTAGACCTTAATTCCCTTACCCATAGTTTGTTGCTTGAATTCTTGTTGACTTTTAAGACACCTTTTTTCCTTATTGTAATCCATTAGGATCAGAGAATGTCTGTACTTCACAGTTAAATCACTTTAAACTTAGCTATACCCTTGGCTTGTAAGATCATACTTGCGTTGTATCTCTTGGTGGTGTCAGCCTGCTGTGGGTGATTGTCTTTATGTCACCACTTGAGCTTGTTACTCTTCCTGCTTTGTCAGCCTGGGTTTCAAAATAAAACATGCTCTATGTGATCAGTAATATGAGATGAGGATGGACTTCATCAGCCCAAGCATACCTGCTTGAGGTGGTATAATGACTCATTTCCAGACTCCACTCCTAGCCAAGAACCTTGGCTAAAATCTCAGTTGTTTCCTGGGTCACATAGTTAGTGTCGGTGAGTAACTACTGCAAAGCTGAATTCTCATGCATAGATGATTAAGAGGAGTTGAAAGTGCTTAAAAGGATCTCAGTAGATTACCATTAGACGTAAAAAGTACAAGTCCCTCAAGTATTCATCTTCTAATATGCCAGAGTTTCTTTTTGATCTTTTCACTTCCCCTGCCCGACTACAAATGATGTAGCAGAGGGTTTCAGACACTTGTAGATAATGATTTCTATTTTGTGTCATAAACCAAGATCATCTTAGTATGTTGCTACAAGTACTCTCATGCGTATCAACACTTTCTAATAGGCTACAGTAGCTATTTAACTTTTCATATATGAAGCAAGATCTCAAATGCATGTGTCAATACCAAGATGTTTTCCTCCATTGTAAAGTGGTCAGTTTGTTAGTGATTCAACCTTGAAATGCACTTTCTGCCTGGAACAACATGAGATGCTGAAGTCCAGGAAGGGTAGAGCTGTGTAGCTACTTCAGAAGACTAATGATTTTCTAGGGGATTACAGCTTTGTATTAGCTGACCTACTGCCTCTGTTAACCTCCCTTGACAGAGGGCCTTCAGAGAAGACCTGGCATGTGAAATAAGCTAGGCTTAAGTAGAGGAACACGGAAGAAATAATTTCCCTTCTGTGCATCTTAGCCCATAGAGATCCTGTTCCCACTGTCTGTCTTGGCTGAGGAAGGACATAGTTGTGATTCCCTGGAGGAACGATCACTGTCTAAAGTTGGTTTGTTTTCCCATAGCTGAAATTATAACAATTAGTATCTTTGTACCTTTTTGGCATGTCATTATGCACAGGCAAATCAGAAGGGGGCTTAGTGCAACTATGTCTGCTTAGAAGTTGGCACTTTTGGGCTCTGTCTTTCCTGTGCAGCTTCTGGTAGGAGCTTCTGGATGCAAAGGCATGGACCTAGATGGTTCCTTTACTCCAAACTGAAAGGACCAAGTTGTTAAATCATTAAAATAGGAAGGTAAAGAAAAAAGTAGTCTTCCTGCAGTCGAGCATTGTAAGTAAATGCTTGTTAGTGCCCATTTGTTTGAATTGTTATTAAAAAGCTGGTATAAGTGCTCCCAGTTTTGCTTCAGTGGTACAAATGTCAGGCACTGTAATATTTGGTCAGAAAGATATTCTTTCTTGCTTATCCTGTCACCAAAAATAAAATGCCCCTCACCATGTTTGCATTTCTCTTGTGAAAAACAGGAAGAAGTGCTGTGCTGGCTTTTACCTTTGTCATAAATTCTACTTTTTCCTTTTGCAGATTATTAAAAAGGCTATTTTTTTTTTCAACGGCAGTAAATGAATTATGTTCTTATCACTACTGAATGTCAAACTTCCTTTTAATTGAATAGTAATAAGGAAATCTCATGACTTTGGACCATTTTAAGTGGGCCAGAAAAAAAGTGTTCTTGAGTGCTCAGATGTCCTTGCTGTCACAGTTAGTTCAACATTCTTGTGTCTTATCCATTCAAGACAGTCACTTACTTTTCCTGAAAAATGTTGTAAAGGAAGCTCGAATTCAGGAAATGCTCATGCAAAAAAATCCTGTGGGGGCCACATGCCGATAAGCTGTGCAGAAGAGAGCTGCCATAATGTAGCTACTAGCTTGGATTCAGAACAAAAATGGTCAAAAGTTCCAACAGTAACCTCTATAATAATGCTAGTGCTGCTATATTAAATGCATTTCTTATATACAGAATAAAATATGTCAGAGTGCCTCAGTTTTCAAATTCTCATAGAGAATGTATTCAGTAGAGCAATGCATACTCTTTGGTGCCAAAAAGCAATTGCATGTTCCCTTGCTCTGCTTAACTCTGAAGGTTGAATACGATTCTCTGTCAAAGATGATATGCCCATGCATTTCAGGAAGGGTGTTATTGTATGTTTCGAGAGAGATGGTCTCCTCAGCTACCCAGCAAGAGTTAGAAAGTGAGACAAAATATTTCGTGTCCCGTTTGAGTTCGGAGAACAAGAGCTCACTATGTCATTAGGAGCTCCCAATTCAGTTTCTGTGTTCTTTCAGCACTCCCTCTCCTATACATTAGAATTCCTTGAGGCTTTCTAAGTTGAAGCATGACCTAATGCTGTGATTTTTTTTTTTTAATTTTTTTTCCTAGTTGTGGTTGATGGCTTTTAGGTTCTATGAGCTACTTAAGTTAAATACAAATAAGCATCTACTGTTGAGGAAATGTTGGGGGCACGGTAGATTTGCAAGTTGAAAAAGTTTGGAAGTCAAATCTAGCAGATTAATCTCTTCAGTTTTGCTGCTTTCTTTCCTTCAATTAATTTTGGACTGGAACAGATTTCCATTATTAAAAACACTTGGCGTGGAATTGGTTTCAGGCCTTGTGATTAAGAACTCTTAAAGTTTTGTTGAGTTTTCTTGATTTTTTTTTTTCCATTTATAAATTACATCCAACTTACAGAAGCAATTTATTCCTCTTATTCCTAGTTTGCTATAATATATATTTACCTTTTACTTTGAGTGCTTTTGATGTGTTTCAGGACTTTGTCCCATTGTACCAGGATTTCGAAAATTTCTACACCAGAAACCTCTACATGCGCATTCGGGATAGCTGGAACCGTCCAATCTGCAGTGTGCCAGGGGCCAAAGTTGACATGATGGAGAGAGTTTCCCATGACTATAACTGGACGTTCAAGTGAGTCAAAATTGAAGACAAGGCTTCCAACAACTATCTTTAAGTAGAGGGTCTGTAAGAACCAGTGGAGCTGTGAAACGTGTTTGTTTTGAGCTTTCCAGCAGCTTGAGTTGATGAATTTTGCTCTTTTGAAACACATCTGGTTACTAAGGTGATGATTTGTGTATAATCTTTTGGGTGCTTACTAAGGCTCCTGACTGTGTTCTGATTTCATGGACATGCACCTATAATAAAATTAATACTTTTGTGTGTGATGACCAGAACCTGGAGTAGATATTTTGGATTGCACTGCTTCTTCTGACTTTGTGTTCATTTAGAACAGTCTTGACACTTGAAGTAAATGTTGTTGCCTGAAACTGAGTTTAACACAATTGTTTTGAGTCAGAACTGAAGCAGTCTGTAGAAGCAAAATCAGAAATGCAAGGCCAAGGATTTTTACAAATATCTGTTTGTATATGATACGGAAGTGACATATCACAAGTGTCATGTGAAAAGGTTTGCAGTACAGTACTTGGTAAAATGAGTCATGTCTGTCTTTAGCTTTCAAGGGCAAGATAATTAGAACTTTTTTTCCTCAAAACTTCTTCATAATCTCCTTGTCACATATTGTTAGCACAGCAGTGCCAGATGTGTTTCCTTTCTGTGGTTAGAGGATATCCTGCTTGAGGGGCTACCAAGTTAATTGATCTTATTTTGTAAGTGAAAAGGAAGTTGTATGTTTCTGGGATGGAGGGGGGACATGTCAGAGAAACAACAAATGGTTTGAGAAGCCTCAAGCAATTCTAGATGTGATAGCAAATTAATCTTTTAATGTAAACTCTTCTGGGAAGTAGTTTGAGACAGTAAGATAGGGAAAGCATCTTTTTCACTGGCTGCTTCAGTTTTATGATGAAAGGCAGTACTGAAATAATTTAATGGTTGGTTCTATTGCTTTTTAATATCTCAGTGTATATCCTAGGAAACTGAAAAAAGAATATTCTGGTGTGGTTCATTTTTTTAATTGTGAGTGTCCTAACTTGTGGTGGTTTTAAAACACAGGTACACAGGGAGAGTGATAAAGGACATTATTAATATGGGTTCCTACAACTACCTTGGATTTGCACAGAATGCTGGGACTTGCCAAGAAGCAGCAGCTAAAGTTCTGTCCCAGTATGGAGCTGGGGTGTGCAGCACTAGGCAGGAGATGGGTAAGTTGGAGCAAGATAGGATGTTCCCTGAACATATATTCCAAAGTCTGTAATCTGCTCAGAGGTCTTTTAAACATTACTTGTTCCAGCTTTTGAACTTCAGACTAATCAATAAAGAAGCTTTTACTTTAGTGAAGACAAATTGACTTGCTGGGTTTAGTTTACATGGCACAGCAGTTAGCTCAGTTATGGGTTTGGTTTTTTTTTTTTCAGTGTTCCTTTATGGGCCTTTAAATAAAGAGCAGCCTGGTAGGTGGAAATTTGTTATTGAGTATAGCAGTAGCTAAAGCTTCTCCTCACTCTGAATTTCTCATTTGTTTTATGTGCAGGAAACTTGGACAAACATGAGGAGCTGGAAAAGCTAGTTGCCAGATTCCTAGGTGTGGAATCTGCAATGGCATATGGAATGGGGTTTGCAACCAACTCTATGAACATTCAGCAAGGTATGGCGTAAGTCACTGGCAAAAGCTCATCTAACAGAGTTTCTGCTGGTTGGGTTTTCTAAAAGCTCCTTGTTTGGTTTTGTTTTTCTTCAGTGGCAACCCCTGCAGATATTCTCTCTGGAAACTGTAGTTGATAGTATGCATCTCTAACCTTTGCAACAGTCTTTTTGGCAAAGAGCATCCATACGACAGGTAGTGGCAGTCCAGATCTTGCACTCTTTCTGGGAGGGAGCCTGGCATGTTAAGGCTTGCTTCCTCAGGCCACTCTTTCGTGTATGAACTGATGGCTGATTGACAGACTGATTGGCTGTAGGTATTTTGATGCTCTTGAGACACTAAGAAGTGACCTTGTCAGTGAGACACACAGATAAGCTGAATTGCATGTTGGTATGTATAGAATTTATTATCTTTGAGTGACAGCTGAAAAATCCTTCCTTTGTAGGAGCAAAATCCTAGTAGAAAGCTATTAGAGAGAAACAAGGTCAAATGTAAAGACTAATGTCTACTGTGTGTCACATAAAACAGTATGCAATGCAGCCTGAGTGTCCTGCATCCCAAACTATGGTTTTTTTAGTTATTGGAAGATGAAATGTAAGGGAGCTCTTTGCATTTTCTGATGCAAAATGTATGTTTTCCTGGTTCCTACTTAGTGCAAATACTGGAACTGTTTCCTCTTTTTGAAAATGATTCACTGTTAGCCTAATACTACTAGACTATTGGATTTCTTTGTCCTTGTGTAATTAATTATTTCCCCTTTATTTATTTATTTTCCCACTTCCTGAGATCACTTTGTAAATTCTTTCACTTGTGATATCTACAGATAAATTGCTGCCATGTTCTTCCCAACAACCTTTCTTCCTGGTGAATCTCTTCTTGACGAACTGTAGTGTCTTCCTGCATGCTATCTTATTTGTAACAATGAAGCAGCACTGTCTACATAACGCCCCTTTTCTTTTGGTCTGTTAAGTTTTAAATATCAGATGATTTCCATAATGAAAGATGTTTTTGAGTCTGATGCCAGAGAGAAATTCAGTGCTTTGAATCTAGTCTTTCTGGAGTCAGATACCTCTGCAGTGCCGTGATTTTGAACATGTGTTAGTCCTCACATATCTTTTACTTGCATTTTTCTGCTCGTTGTCTTCCCACATCTACACAATTTTCTCTTCAACAGAAAAATTATTCATGATTTGTGAGACCTTTTGAATTCAGAACACACACGGTCAGATAAAGTTAAATAGATTTCTGTCTGCTGTAAGTCAGTACAAATCGCCCATTACTGCAAAGTTACTGTCTTTTTTTTCTGTGTATGTGAATCCCACTGTATATCTTTAATAGCTTGTGAGAATATCCTTGATACACCTTGCTCGGCTCCTTAATTTTCACATTTGAACTTGAACAGGTTTTACGACAATTGAGAGAATCTGAACAGTAAATTCCACGGCATGTAACATACCTATTTTTATGCACATAACTTGCACATTTATGAAACCAACTCTTTTCATAAATGGATACAGCAGTCTTGCTGTGTTAGTAATGAGCATACTTAGTTTTTATGCACTTTAATTAAAGTAGTAAGAAGCTTCTGCCTCATAACACTAGAAGTGACCTTATATCAGGTGATACTTCAAACAGAAAATGCTCTCTTCTAAAGAAAAGATTTCTTGTTGAATGAACTATTTTGCAGTTCAAAACATTCACTAAGTGGGGTTTTTTTTGGCTTGCTGAAGTTGCTTTTCACTGCACTTTTGATTTCTTCATTGTCTACAAATAAGGACTCACATAAATCCTGAATTCTGGCACCACCCAGTACACAGTTGGCTGTGTGTGCGCAGCCTGTTTGGCAATGCTTTGATAGAGTCCTCAGTAAAGTCCAGAGATTCCCATGCTTGATTAAGCTCTTGGGCTTTCATTTTTTCACTACTGATTTTGTTTCTCTGCATGTCCTACATAAATTTTCAGGTGCAAAGCTGCTTGGAACATTAATTTTTGGAGGTTTGGCAAATATAATCAGTACTGACATCTCCATGTGGCCGGAAGGAGTTTTTTTGGCAGTTACTGATACAATTTGGAGCTGATCATTATTTAAATCATATCTGGGCACCTATATTGCAATTTAATTAGCTTAAAACACAAACCACTGCAATGAAGTTACATATATGTAATACCAGACCACCTGTTCTGTTTTTGCTTTGTGGAATCCTTAAGCACTTGGTGTATGTGGCTACTGAATCTTCTTTTAATAGTAACAGATACAATTTGACTATCCTAGGATCCAACTCTACCCCATAATCTGGTCAGCATTGATCAGCAAAAGGAATTTAAAAACTTCATCAGCATTACCTAGTTGATCCTTATTCCCTCTGCTGTGTTAACAGTAGCTTCTACTAAGCAGATGCTGAAAGCAGGTACAGTTGGTTTACACTGAAAGTTGTATTTCAGCTCTGTTGAAGCATCACTCAAAACAGGTCTTTCTGCACCTGGCAGTTTTCATCAGGAGAGACCTGCTGCTGACAGCCAAGTTGTTGGCTGCCTAATACAGTCACTGCCAAGTACGCTGAGTCTAGGCCACAGGTAACGTGAGATTTGAGGATTGCATAGTCAGAACCATTTGAGGGTAAGCTGGGCTCTGAAACTTGCCTGTTTGGTGTGTCATTAATATAGTTACTGTAACTAGCTAATAACAGTGTTCTGTCCTGCCTTTAGCAAAGAGCTTTTAATCATAGCTCTGGACTGACAGAAGCTAGATAATGGAGTTAGAGCAATGGTGGTTGAGGGATCTTTTTTTGGTTGTAAGAAAACAAATTAGTTTTCATGTAGAGTTAGTTTGTGAAATGAAGTGTTCAGAACTGAATTACGCAGTTCATGTATGGAGCACTTTGGGGTAAAATGTAGTGTTCATTTCGGTTTCCGTGTCTGCCTTGTAGGATGCATTGGTAAGTCTGATCTTCACTGACATGTTTTTCCTGATACCAGTATCGTGCTCTCCAGTTAGTGTTAGTCTTCTCCTGGGTACTCTCACAAATGTAAGTTTGCTGATAAATGCAAGTGAAGTCTTATCTGAAACTGAGTGCTGCTTAAATGATATTATCATCAGTGATTGCTACACTGTACCAGTGGCATCTTTGATCCTTTGCCCTCTCTCTAGTGGCAGACAATACTAGCCTCTTTTCTTTCTCTCCAGTTTTAAATTAATTTATTTTGTCCAATTGAATGTCCTCTTCTGTTTACAGGGGGGTGAGATGACGCTGCTCATCAATTTGTTGAATCTTCTTTCTCTACCAAAACTCATACTTGTTTTCATGGAGAAGCTCCTTCTGGACTATTAATCTCTTCTTTTTCTTTTAATCTATCACTTTTCCTGCTTCCTAACACTTAAGGATACTAGTGCTGGACTATTATATTTAGGTTTTGATACAGCAGTGTTTAATAGCAACGCCCTTTGACATAGTATGCGTAGACCTTGTCTGGTGTAGCAGTTACAAAGAGCAAATGCTAGTTGGAGATTTCGATGCTTCTTATGCCAAAGTCAGTAAAATATGCAGTGTGAATCCTTGTAACAGCAGTTTGAACACTTGAGATTTAGTGCAGTTTCTGGGAAAACAGTCTCGAACTTTCCCAGGATGCAGAATATTTCTAGGTACATTGCAATTCTAGTTCAAAATTTCCTTTATTGTCGAGAAAATACTCCTATTGCCTGCAACACCTCTTTGTATAACCGTAGGCAATGCTTTTCACAGTCCCTTCTCGTAACTCTCATTGCAGACAAGATATTTTCTTGACTCTTCACTCCACCAGTTGTTAGAGAAACATAGAATGAGCATGTGTTTAGTGTCAAATCTTCAACATCTTGACATGTTTTCTGGATTTTTAACTTAACAAAGACACTTCTAGAATTGCAGCAGATTTGCATAGTAGTTGGAGTGGGCCAAGGTTATCTAGAAATATTATTGCTCTCTTACAAACTAATCTCCCAATATGCATTCCTGGAGTCCACAGCAATAACACTGTGACGGAATGTTCAGCGTATCAGCTATTGACCTGTAATCATTGCTGCTCTCAAAACAAACATATCCTGTTTTGATATTTGTCCAAGGATGTATCTTCTCTTTTTTGAAAAAGCAAACAAATTCAATGTAACATTCAGTGGCTTGAATTGAGAACTTCTCAATTTCGCTCTGCAATTTTGTGTTCCGCTTCCTGTCTCTTGTATGTTACCTTCATCTACAAAGTACTTAATAGTTCTATTTGCTAAAGAAAATTAGTCCCTTTGGAACCACTGAGCACACACGGGTTTAGTCGGTAGTTACCTCCTAATGTAAGGAATAGTGCAACTTTGTGATAAGGTCTTTAATGTAGCACCACCGTAGACTTCTGAGTGAACTGTGGCAAGCTGCTCTGCTCTCTGTTTTACCTGGCTGCGTAGGAGGATGAGTACTAATCGTTAACGTGACATAATCAGACAGATTGAGCTGCAGGACTTCTGGGGAAAGTGAAACATAAGTGTTTTTTTCAGTTAGCAGCAGTTGTGTATTTTTATTTGCCATAATAAGGCTGAAAATTGTTTCTTAGCAAGTCCTGCCTGGACTAGTTGCATTTATGTTGGAATTTTTGTTTTTTAAATTATCTCTAAGCAGTTCAGAGCTGAAAGGTGTTATATGCTTGGCTGTGAAACATAACCTTTTAAATATCTTCCTCTCTCCCCTTCTAATTCAGGGCTGTCTGATTTTGAGTGATGAACTGAATCATGCATCACTAGTGCTTGGAGCAAGACTGTCAGGAGCAACTATTCGAATCTTTAAGCACAACAGTAAGTATCAGACGGTGGACTGCCTTTCTGCAGATCCTATAGATCAGATACAATCTCGTCTGTTTTCTAATAGTTGGAAATTCAATTTCATGCAAGGAAATAAATTGCTGGTTACCTGAAAGGTCGGAGGACTGCTGCTACTGAGAATTTAGTCATCCTGAATTGGATATTTTTTGATATGTTCAATCTCAACTAATAACATTTTCATCCCAGAGCTGTTCTGGTTTACATATTCTGCATATAAGAGGAGCATGCTGCCATTTGGAAAGTCTAGGGGCGCTAGTATTTTAACATTGCTTCTCGTTGCTTGGATAGCTCAGCATGGTTAGACTATTCTAACAGGCTGTGTCACATAGTAATGCAATCTTGTACTGGTCTAGATTACAATTTGGGGAATAAGAAAGTTAAATTTTAGGACCAGATGCTGACAGTAACAAAAGCTTGAGTGCCTATGTCCTAGCTAAGCTAGACAGCCATGCATTGATACAATGTGGTACAAAAGGAATCTTTGGGATGTGAAGCATAGAAGAATTTAACTGAGTTACTTGCTTTAAGTGTTTGTTTCCAAAATACATAGAATTTTCACTTTCCTAGTTTCAGCTTCCTCCAAAGGAGGTTTTTAGAATAACTTTCAGATTAAGAATACTTAGGGTTTCCTTCTCATATTCTGAGTGAGAGAGGTACCTGGTTGTACTTGATTAGTAAAGCCACTACCTTCATTCTTCAGCTGTTCTTAATACTCTTTATAGTATCAGTCTCGGAGATCATGATGACTCTTTTGCTCTCTGAAGTGTGTGGTGGTGGCAGCAAAGCTTTGGTGGCTGTAATTACTTTCACAGTATAATAATTTTATATTGTACTGTGCTTGTTGTTTCTTTTGTGTTCTCTCTTTCGTGTTCTCTATCATTTGAATAATTTTCTTTACAGGAGTGTGGAACTTACTGTAATATTCAGTGATTTTTTTTTTTCCTTAATACTTCATAAAACTTGATTTCTGGGCAAGATCACAAAAGCTTTGCATTCAACTTTTGCATTTGTATAGACATACATCTGAACATTGCTTGCAGTTCCAGAATTTCAGAGAACACTAGTGATAAACAGTTATGGGTATGAGGAGAAGGACTTAGAAACTCTGGTGTGATGAGGAAGAGCAGATGATCTGTGGGAAAGTGGTACAAGCTAGCAGATTGGTGAGACTGGAGGATATTCTACAAATCTTATAGACAGTGAGGATCTGTGAAAGAGAATGGAGTGGCACATTAGAATGAGAAGGCCAAACGCAAGCAATGATCACGGCCTGTCAAGATGATGTTAAATTCATAGTTATGTGTTGTCAGTTCTGCTCTTGTTATACTCCATGCTGCCTTAGTTAACTTCATTTTCCTGTGATGTTAATGGCTTCACTCATATTCTGTTTTGTAGAAATTATGGAAAAAAATTAAAAATCTCCCTTAATCCTTATTCAATGTTCTCATTTTTTTCCTACCTCATTCTGCAGTTCATCCTTTTTATTAAGGTCAGACCTAGTTCCCAGTCTTTCCCTCTTTCTTGGGAGGTCAGAGCAGAAGTTTATATTCCATTGTTTACCCTAACTGCACTAAATTTGTCCTTTGAGAGATTTGTTGGAGGCAGGGACACCACTTCTGACTTCTTCCTCTTTGTCTTTCTGTACAGTTAGCTGTTTCGTACCAGTCTAACTGACTTATCTTGCTGTATAATTTCTAGTCTCGTTCTAGTTCACAAGCTCCTCTCGCTGCTACAACTGCCCTCGTCTTCGAGTTGTCTTTTCATGATTGTGCTCTTTTTCATGCCCTAATGAATATCTGTCTCTCACTCAGCACTTTAGCTTTTATGGTTTGATTACTCCCATCTCCAATCCTTTCATCAGGTTTGTTGTTTTTTTTTTCAGGACGGATTTAATGTGTTTTTATTTGCTAACATTAGTCAGGTCTCCTAGGATCATGTCAAGTGTTTGTAGCCAAAGCTAATAAGGTTTCAGAATACATTGCTGCGAACAGCTGCATCTGTCTAGTTTCTTATATGCTGAGCACTGTCCTCTTTCCTACACTGGTGGTTCTTTTTTCTTCCTTTCCTGTTTTTGGTTTAGTAGCTTCCTGTTCCATATCTCCAGTTCCTTCAATTTTTAAAAAAGTCATAAAATATGCACTTGTTCCCCTTCTTGTCCTGCAGTTTGGTCTATCTTCTACTTACCTTTAGTTGATTATCCTTGAGCTTGCTTGGGTTTTTTTGACTTATTTCGATCCACAAGGACATGCTTACTCCCTAAATTGCTTTCTCTTTTCCTCACAATGAGATACCTTCCTTTTTTTTTTTTCTTTCTTCCTTGTTTGCTGTTTGTGCCTAATGCTCTAACTTGTGCTTTTAGCTTAGAATGATGAAATTTTTCCTGAGAGTTCCCTCAGAGTCACCCATTCCCTTGAATCTCATATGTGGGCCTGCAGCTAGATGAAGGTCATGTTTATTGACTTCTGTATGGTCTGTCCTCCACGCTAGAGCAATTTGTGCGTTTCTGGAGTATTGCTGTCTTTAGTCATGTCAAAGCTCAAGCTAGTAGCTGTTGTGGTGCCATTTAACAGTAATTTCTGGTGCAGATATGCAAAGCCTGGAGAAGCTGCTCAAAGATGCTATTGTGCATGGGCAACCTCGTACACGGAGGCCCTGGAAAAAAATTCTTATCTTGGTGGAAGGAGTATACAGGTACAAACTATTCTTTATATTCCTAAGACCCTCCACATAAGATCTAGCTGCTTAGTGTTTGGGTTCCTTTGACAAATCAAACTATGAATATTGTCACTTTGCAGTTATATCATTAATCTCATCTGCGAATTAAACTGAGATGTGTGTGTCTCGCATCCTGGACTTTCTGTTGCTAGTACTGTAGATGCACCTGATGTTACCACAGTTTCCCCACATCCTGATTAGACTGTAGAAATTAATTAGTCTAAACTGTTTATTTACATCAGAGCTGAGGTCTTAAATTGCTTGTCCATCCCATTCTTTCTGAGCTCACTAGATGACGCTAGTGTGAATGGAATTGTGCAAATTGAACATTTTTGCTGAGAGTGAATAGGAGCATGTAGTAGGGTTAGCTGTGTTAGGCATTTAAATCATAGTTACTTTCAGCATAAAATGGGGTGGTTTTGGAGTGCTATTAATGGGAGCCTAGTCAGTTCTTAAAACTTAAAAACAACAGGTAAGTAGATGTCAGATCAGAATACTGACATTAGGGTGGAAGTAAAAAAAAGATAATTAATTTATAGAATTTTCACTGGTCACACTTAACTTACTGTTGCTGCTGCTATTTAGTCTGTACGTCAGCATCCCGGAGATGTTAAACATGTAGAAAGTAGAGATCTGGGCCCCAGGTGAAGGGAGGAGTTCTTTCATCTCTCTGCAGAATACGATGTGTCTAGCAAATTTTATGTGTTCATAATTACTGAAAGAGTGAAGAAAAGAAAAGCTTAGTGACTTCAGGGTCTGTATGAAGGCCCCAACCATTAAATCAACTTACACTAAATTTCTGTTTCTCAACAGTATGGAGGGATCCATAGTCCGTTTGCCTGAAGTGATTGCCCTTAAGAAGAAGTACAAATCCTATCTGTACCTTGATGAGGCTCATAGTATAGGTGCCCTGGGTCCCAGTGGCCGGGGTGTAGTGGAGTATTTTGGACTCAATCCTGAAGATGTGGATGTTATGATGGGAACATTCACCAAAAGCTTTGGAGCTGCTGGAGGATACATTGGGGGAAAGAAGGTAAAAAGCTGGAAATCTCATGGCTGTTTCAGGCTGGTGGCGGAGTCCTTCACTAAGCATTTCAAAGTTGATAAGTTTCTCAAGTATCCTGATTGTCCACTTTCATAATTTTATATACTACCTAGTACATTGAAAGTCTGCAATGCAGAAGAGTCTAGTCTAGTAAAATACTTCATAATTGTATAGTTCTTACATGATCAGCAATGATCTTATTTTACAGAATGTACAGGGGTGGTTTAATATCTCTTTAGGAACTGGTAGGAGCCAGGAAGCAGCAATTTCTTTAATGTTACTTTTAATGAGATTTGCAGGAAAAATGCCAAAAGCTGAAGTTTTTCAGACCATTTTGCTTTCTAAAAAGACACCTCCCTTTTTGGTTTTTTTGGGTGTGGTTTGTTTTTTGGGTTTTTTTTTTGGCTACTGACTCTTCTGTCAGAAAGTACTGCTAGAAAGTATTGCCTTTGCCAAATCCCTCCTTTTGGGAAGGATGACAATTGCATGTGTCCCTTTTCTTTTATCCTCAAATGTATCTCACAGATCAGGCTTCTACACTTTATTTGAGAGTAAAATTTTACCATTTTCCTCCCAGGACAATAATTCTTTAGATACTAGTAATGACAATTATTTCAGTCCATCCAAATGAAGATGTGATTTGTAGATGCTCCTTTTTGGGAGTTTACTGCAGTTGGATTAAAATTATTTTGGCATCTTCCCCATATCCATGGCACCATATCCATCTCTTTCCAAAAGTAGTGAGCTAGTGGGATTGACTCCCTTGGTGTAAGGTAAAGCGTCTGAGAGTCCTTCACAACTGTGTTTTAGTTACTGTTTGATGGATTGTTTCAGAGGTAAGAGGCCTTAAATCTTCTTACCTAGTTTATTTCAAAGTCCCTTGACAACTTCCTTTCATTTAACTCTGATACCAGGCGGACAGCAACATACAATTGAACACTTCCACATATTTCTATAATATGTTCCCAGCTTGTGCCATCTACAGGGCCATTGTTATTAATTTTATGGTAGTAGAAGACAGAATCTGTACTGAGATTTATACTAGGCTTTATATTTTGCTGGAGTGGTCTGGGTATTTTAGAGTGGTTTTGTTACAGTTAACAACAAGCAGCCTACATCTGTGGTATGTTGGTCCTTTGTTTCTGTATGACCTGCTTTTGCCCTCTAACAAATACAGTAGGTGTGTTTAACTGGGAAATGCAGGAGGGGTAAGCTGAGGTTCTTGCACTCTTAGATTACACCTGCTGATTTATTTATATTGTGCTGATAAATGGGGGAAAATATTTTGTGACCTATTCCACTGTTTGGTGACTTTTGTGGGGAAGCAATTACATTGAGCATTATATGTAAGCACCTATGGATCCTTCTCCCCACTGCTGCATTTGTTTTATACTCCCACTGTTATAATAAACACTCTTGGAACATGGCCTGCAGACAGCTCGAGTAATGCAAAACACCTTGTTGCAATCCAATGCTGGTGGTGTTAGCTAAACAAGGCTGTCAGGCATTTATCTTTGATCAACACATGTTCTTGCCCAGTGACATAATTATGGGTTGTCATGTCCCTGCAGTTCACTCTTCAACTGTATATTACTTGTACTATAAAGTCAATCCTTGAGCTACCTGTTCTCTTCCAGGACATTATGAAAGAGGTTTTTTGTGGTGCCCCATTTTATTGTGTGATTAAGATGTGACAATAAATCATTTCTCAGAGTGCTGCAAAGGCAATGTCTGATGGCTCTTCTGTTTTGCTAGGAACTGATTGATTACCTCAGGACATATTCTCACAGTGCTGTGTATGCAACATCACTGTCACCTCCTGTTGTGGAGCAAATCATCACCTCCATGAAGTGCATTATGGGTGAAGATGGTACAACTGTTGGTGAGTCTTTCTAACAGTAAGCATGTGGAAGGGGAAAGCCAAAGAGAACCTCTCTATCACTTTGGCAGATAACTCATTCAGTGGACACATTTATAATTATCTGTTAGTACATGTAGACTTGGAATTTTTGGAGCAATAAACCAGTTTACTATCCTACTTGGCAAATCAGCCTCTTAACAGCATAAGGAATGTCCAGCTAGAGGTAAGTCATCTTAGTCTTATCTAAGACATGGTATTGTATTGTATTGATTTTTGTTCTGTATCCAGCTTTTCAGCTGCTTTCTTTATCTTCTCCGTTGTCCGTCCTTTGTTATTTGCCCCACTTTTTATATTGCTTTCAGAGTATTTTGTTGTGTATCTTTTACAGTCTTGTGTGTTTGTTACTGCAGGGGAAATGCTTTTGATTTTAATCTCTAGTATAATTTGATGTTTGCACCTCAGTTGAAGTAAATATGGGAATGTTTCTGAAATCCCTTTGTACTTGATGAGCTAGAGGCAGTTTTCAAGATCAGTAGACTTTCTGTACCAGGAGAAGAAATTTAGCATATTGATCTTTATTGTGTTGGTTTTCTTTTTCATTATGAAAATAAGAAAGCAGGAATCTGTACTAGCCTTGATGCATTCAAAGTCAAAAATACAAATTCTCATCTCTCATTTGTGTAGTAGATAGCAGCTTCCTTCAGTTATAGCATGAAGTAAATGGCTTGCACTTCTGTAAGCTGTCTTGAAGCTGAAATGGTACGGCACTTTCATGTAGGATACTTTTACCTCTTCACAGGTAATTAAAAAGTTGTGAGCAGCTCACACAGAATGACGGTGGTGTTTGCTGAGGATCTGTCAGTAGTGCTCAGTTCAGAGGCTCTTAGAATTAAGACTACAGGCTATATTCACTTATGGGAGTTTCAGGCATCT
This sequence comes from Pterocles gutturalis, assembly GCF_000699245.1. Classification (NCBI taxonomy): domain Eukaryota; kingdom Metazoa; phylum Chordata; class Aves; order Pterocliformes; family Pteroclidae; genus Pterocles; species Pterocles gutturalis. The sequence goes on from NW_010100172.1 coordinate 33,358, forward strand.
GGCGGCCACGAGGTGGTGGTGTATACTGAAGGACTGTATTTGCTTTTGAACATGGGTCACAAATAACCTGACAGAACTCCTACAGTGAAAAAGCTTGCTGGAGAAATGACATAAAAATTTTTCTGTTATAACATGTTTCATTTGGTTTGTTTACATTGTCTGAGAACAGAGTGCCAGTAATTGGTGTTGGTGGTTCCTCGATAGAGAGGTCATCACTGAAGCGAGCACAGCCAGGCAGCAGCCTGTATCTGTGCTAGCACGGAGTGCTTCCGAGTGGTCCGTGTGAGATACCTGTACCAAGCAAGAGTTGTTCCCTGTGCTACTCTCAAGAACAGATATCAACCAAGCTTCAAACTGCATGAAAAGTGGTGCAAAAGGGTTGGGTCTTGCCGACATTTTAAAAGTGACTGAGTTCCTTCTAGCTGATTTTCCAACAGTCTGTGGTCTGCTCAGGCGTTGCTTGTTTTGGGTTTCTTCCAGTATCTCTTTTGCTTAATGAAGTGGGAAGCAAGGAATGTGTAACTGATTTCTGTTTTCAGTATTCAAACTAAGGCATTTTTGAGGCTGCAGTGTGGTGTTCATTCAAGCCAGGAGAATGGAAGCTACTTCTACTCCAGACTGTTCTCCTGACATTACGCCAGCAAAATTAATCTGAGCTGAAAGGTGAACCAGATCAGGAACCAATTTGGCAAAAAAATAATCTTAAACTCAACAGGCCTTTTGTGTTGTCCTGTTGCTTAAAATGCATGTCAGGCTACATCCTGCTAATTTGGTGCTAAAGAGTACCAGAATCCCTGTCCACTCTTTCTGTAGAGGAGAAAAGTGACCTTGGTGTTTCAAAGCTGTGTCATTTCAAAGAAGCCTCTGTACATCTGATTTCTATATGAACTGTAGTGCTTTTCGGAAGTGCTGGATGTAACAGCTGGATAGCCAAAGTCCTGTCTGCTCCTGCTCATACTCAGGATTTCTCAGCTACATGTCTCGTGAAAGTGTTACTGGTTTTCTAAACATCTAAGTCAGCCTTCAGCTAGGATAAACACCTCATAGGATGATCCCTGCATGAAAGTGCCTCTCTGTTCATTTTCTGCACAGTGCTGTTACCCAGTCATGCTTTCTTTTAACTTGCCTTAAAGCTTTAGAGATCATATTACTTTGTAGGTGTTTTCTGTGGATAAAGTTGGCATAAGTTCAGTTGGATTAATTGATCAACTGCTTAGTGATAGCATGACAAAGTTTTTTTCTTTGTTTAAGGACTTCGGTTGAAAAACTTCTGTTTGGATTTGGTGGCATTACAGGTGGGGCTCTGGAAGAGCACTGCCTGCAGTTGGTCTGACTATGAGTAAATGTGGAGTAGAGTGGTGCTGGTAAGAGTTGTTAACTGTGGAAGACAAGTAGAGAAATAGTGTTAAACTGGGTCCACCAATAGGCACCTCTGAATTGACTGTGTATTACAAAAGTTTCACTGCTTTTAAATTAGTCGAGCTGAACTAACGGATGAAGGAAAACCGAGGTAAGGCAATGGTTTTACAAGGGCACAGGAGTTGGAGCTGGAATCAGAACAGTAGACAGCTAGCTCCCCCAATTTTTTTGGGCCACAGCTAAATCTTTTAATGGCTTCAAGAATGCTTTCTTGAAAAGAGCCTTTGTGGCTTCTTTGCCTATTTCTGTTCACCACAACACTGTTTGTAAAAGCTGCTGTCCTCCATGGCATCAAACCTTTGTGGAAATTGTGATGTCAGATTGAGATGGTCTGTGGCTGAGGAATAAGTAGTAGGAAGCAATTAGTTTTTCAGGATTAAAGGGGTTTTGTCTATTATTTTGCAAGAATAAGTTAATTCTCTTCTCTTATACTTCAGGTTATTTCTAAATCTAGTGAAACATCAGGAGGCTCCAAACTTGCAATATAAGGCGTTTTAGTTACTAAAGCTTCATATAACTAAAAAAAAGTTAAAATCTCCTTTCAGATCTTTCCAGCAGGCTGCCAGTGACTAAATAGGATATTAATAGGAGGCAGCAAAGACAAAATACAGATGCTATGAAAAGCTGAATTGGCTGCTTACAGAGAGCATAAGATGGATGGCATGCAAATGTGCTGCCTGAGTTGGGACAGTAGTTTCTTGTGTCTTGATTTCTGTTCTAGCTAGTCTCTTCATTCTCTGTTCTGTTTATGCATGTAAGTGACTAGTAAGTCTCAGTCTCTCTGAAGTCAGTTATGGGAATATGTTTATATATGAATACAAATATATTACTGGCTTCTTTATACAGACTGCAAAAAAACACTCCCAACAGCCAAAGTAGTGGCAGAGCCATGTTACGGATTCTTTGTAGTGGTGCTTCCAGTACTGCTTCTGACACTCCTCTGTTATTAGCTCAATGCTGTATGTCTGGCCTATTTTACTCTGTATTACTTGTCTTGCACTAGAAGACCATCATATGGTCTTTAAAAAAAAATATGCTGGATTTGTGATCACTGAGAATTTCTTCAAATGAACAGTTGTCCTCAAGAGTGGTGAAAATCTTGAGCACACAGTGTCTTCAGAACTCCAGTGACAATGTACATGGATATCTTGCATATCATCACATTTGACTTTGATATATAGTAGACCAAAGTGAGCAGGAGAGATGTAGAAGGCTTCTTTCTGCAACAGCAATTTTTTGGAGCTAGTTTTACAATTCAAGTCACTATGGTTGAAATTGTTAACAAGCAAGTGTTGCCGATGCTTGTCAGCAGTTCAGTGGATGCTGCTCTTTGTTCAGCCACAAAAATGAAATGAACTTCTGATAGTTTTGTAGATAAAGGGGCTATTTTAAACAATAATAGTAAAAAGACACAATAAACCATATACACAAAGATGACAAACTGGTTCCTGGAACAGAGTTCTGGAAACTTGTAGTATAGAGCCACTTAATTCTTGCTGTTCATGTGGTATTTGGGTTATTTAAATTGACTGTAGGGAAAAAAAGCTTGGTGCTTGCCCTGGTAAATGAGACATTGTTGGGATTTATGATATTAAGTACTTAACCTGTCGCGGTGAATTTTTCAGCGTCAATGGTTCGGTTTGAGTTGAAAGCTAGATTTTTTTACCATTACAGTCTCACTAGGACTGGGAATCCAGTCAGCTCCTTTCTGCCATTTACGTAAGAGCCAGTGATATTTCCTGTGCAACGGGAATTCTCTTAGCACTGTTGGTGTATTCAGGACCCAGCATGTTTGTTTGCTCTGATAAGATTGCTGAGGGCAAGTGGACAAAATCGTAAGGTAACCTGACTGAGATGTGGGCAAATCAAAACATGCAAGGTGAAATGGGTCTAGGGACTGATGAACTTTCTTCAGAGATGAAACTTAATTTGCTCTCCTGTGTATGAATCATAAAATCATAGAATGGCTTGCGTTGGAAAGGACCTTAAAGGTCATCTAGTTTCAACCCCCCTTCCTACAGGGGGCAGGTGGCAGGTATTAAAAACTGAAGGTAAGCCTTAAATCCAGGAGTGTTTTAAGTTTGAACTAAAGCTGGCGGTGTTAATGGCTTGTAAAGGAGGTGAACTACTTCCTTCTGTGGACATTAACTCAGTAATTATACATGTTGACGTTTGACAAGTTTCCTATCTTCCGTCTCAGTTTCAGAAGGCAAATATCGCACACCCAATCATAGTGCCATACATAGCATGTACAGAGTAAGTTGTGGATAGACCTTTCCCAAGATGGCACTTAAATTTTGAATGAATGTTGTCTTGACCATTGTAGAGAAACCAAGGATTATTATTCTGCAGAGCTCTGATGTTGCAAGCAATGGAGGGTAGTAGTTTCATAGGCCATCCCAGCTGCTAAACTATCAGAAATGAATAAGTAACCTTTGAAAGACAGTCAGTTAGCTGCACATTGATTGGTATGTGTCTCGTCTGAGCACCTCAGTTGTGCAAAGCTAGTAGTTGATTACATCTAGTCAGAGGGGACCTTAAAAAAAAAAAATGATTTCTAGTCTTGCCATTGCTGTGTGCAACAAACTTGAGTGAGTTAAATTAGAAAAGGTAGATGAACCAATTATAACCAAAGGGAGTGAGAACGTACAGCTGTGTTGGCAGAGAACTGAGCCTAACTGAGAGCTGTTGAGAAGGCAAGACCATTACTATACTGTTAATATGCACAGAGAGGAGCATACTGGAAACAAAACTAAGCCTGGTCTGCTTAAATTCTAGGGGAGAAAAGACTGCAATTAGTATTTTAACCTCCAAGTGGTTAATCAGGCCCTCAAGTGAAGACATGACTCTAGTAGTTCAATGAGCTGCCTATTCAGTTTTCTTCAAGTTGGACATTTTGGAAAATTCACCTTTCCCTTGAAAGACAGAAGTATATGAAAGTATAAAGTATAAGCAGTAATGAAGGAATAGCCCATGTTACATCACTTGGAATTGAATTTTAAGTAGCTTCTAGTATATTTATAAATGAAGTTTATACCTTGTCATTGTTAGCAGTAGATTCACAAATGGAAGCAATGGCTTATTGGAATAAGGAATAAATACTCCTTTTACAGGCTGAGTTTAAAACATTCAATTAGCATTAAAATTGATCATTTGAATTTCCTCCAATAATGCACTTGTTAATGACGTGTTAAATTATTATCTTGGGAACCTGAGGACCAGTCAAAACTAATTTGAGCAAAGTGAAAACTTTTTTATGTTGCTGCCCTTGAGAATCTCAAGCTGAGCTGGGAAACTGTTGGAAAAACAAATACTCTGGGGGTTATAAAGAGAGTTTCCTGCTTCTCTCCAGGGGACTGACAGTTTTAAATATCACTCTCTGTATTTGTGCTTCCAGCTGGGGATCTTTTAAATCCAGCTTGTTGCTGCACCCCTACCCCCCTCCCACAGAGCATGGCAAGCCTCCACTAAAATTGTTTTAACCTGGGCTGGGCAGGAGAAATCTTTCAACCTTTGGTGCTTTGAAGAGTGTTTACAGACATGAGCAGAGCTGTGCCCTTTGTATTGTGCATTGGAATGTGAGAATTCTTTAGTGCCTCTTCTTTTGGACTTTAACCAACATTGTGGTGTTTGTGCAAAAGCTCATAAACCTTTATAACTGTACACCCGCTTCGTTCTCATAACATTCTGGTTCTTGCTATTTCTGTTCAGGTGTGAGCTGTCATCCTATATCTTCGTAGCCTAAATACTGATCTGTCATAGCAGAAATACAACTAGGAATGTGGCTTTGAAGTAATTTCATTTTTCATTGTTTCTTATGCTACATTACATTTAAAACATGTGGCTCATTTTTTATTCTCAATAGCACTTGAGGTGCCACATTTCTGCAGAATACTGGTGTGCTGCTCATACAGGAAAGGAGAAAATACGGGTAGCAGCTCACTAGCATGTATTGTTAGCAGTAGCGTGACTATTTGAGAAACCTAGTAGGAAGGTATCCCTGCTCATGGCAGGTAACAGTTACACATGGCGGAGCCCTGCTTTTCTTGAGATGACTGAACACCTGCCTGTCGATGGGAAGGAATGAATAAATTATTTGTTTTGCTTTGCTTGCATGTGCAGCTTTTGCTTTAGCTATTAAACTGTCTTTATCTCCAGCCCACAAGTTTTCTCACCTATACTCTGCCGTTTCTCACCCCCATCCCACAGCTGGGGGGGGGGGGGGGGGGGGGGAGCCGTGGCCCAGCCTGGGGGGGGGGGGTGTGAGTGAGCAGCTGTGTGGGGCTTTGTGGCTGACTGGGGTTAAACCATGCAAATATGATACATGATTTACTAGAGCAGAGTTTTTTGAAAATAGCCTGAATGACCCACATAAGCACCACTTCCTGTCATCAGCCCTGGCAACTGCAGCAATTTTCTACATGGAAAAATTAATACTAGTATTAAAATAGTGTCTGCAGTGTACAGACACATGGCAAAATTTCATTCTATGAAGTGCATATAATGTAAATGTTTCTAGCTTCTTTGGAAATGAGCAACAGTCTGTAACTGAAGCCCTTTCTGTGGACTGTGTGCAGGTGTATTAAGGCTATGTGGGACTCGCAGACCAGTTGAACTACTGTCCTGGCCTACATGAACATGTTTTGATGTAAAATCCCATCCCTGGAGGCATTCACGGCCAGGCTGGATGGGGCCCTGGGGCAGCGTGCTCTAGTGGTTGGCAACCCTGCCCACAGCAGGGGGTTGAAACTAGGTAATCTTTAAGGTCCTTTTCAACCCAGGCCATTCTATGATAAAATGTGGCTGGCACCAGGTCAACTCATGCTATTTCACATCAGTGCAGTTGATTTCCCGCAGATTTCCAAACGTGGGCAATCTTGACAATCTACAGTGTGTCCTTTAGTCCTACTGATGTGCAGATGTTTACTAATGTCTCAGAATTAATAAACTTCCTTAGATAGTACAGATTTTATGTTTGAAGGAAGAAGCTGTCTGAAAAATCTGCATGCCAGTTAATGTGTTTTTAGAGTGTATGGCCAGTGAAGAGATTTGAGATTACTTTAGATTAGATTGTGCAGGTTCTGTTGCACTCTAGCTTCAACAGTGGAGTTTAGCTCAAGACAAATTGGCTTGTCAAGAACAGAATAAATCAACCTGTGGAGCTTCTTGTTGCCATGGGTAAGCTTTTGTTAATGCTCAGGTTATTGCCTAATTGTTGCATAGTGGAAAAGTGGTTATGAGGCTGTTGGGGGGAAAATGTATTACAGAAAATGCATGCTCCTCAAGTTGATGTTGGTTTAGCAGCTCCTTAAGATTTCTTAACTGTTTGTCTATGGACACTGGGATTTTAAAAAAAGAAAAAGCCATTTAAATACTTCTGAAGCTTGTTAAGGCTTTCAAGCTTGCTTTCTTACTGGTTGCCTTAATATGTATTGTGTAAGTGTGTCGCTAAACTCAGGCCCTAACTGGGCAGTGGAGAACTTATTTGCTCTGCAACTAACATCTCCAGAAGTAAGTTCTCTGTGCAAACAGATGTGGTACACTTAGAGGATAACTGTCTGTACCAAGAGCTGGAAGCAGCATGTTTAGTACCTCCAACCTTTACTGAAAATAGCTTGTCTTTTCTAGGGTTATTGCCATATTCCTGACTAATAACTTTTTGTTCAGGACCTGGCATTGTGGAGCCAATTGTGGGGTTTATATGTCCATCTTTGATCTTCCCAGGATCCTTGGAAAATAGAGCTGTGCAGGAATAGCAAGTCTATAAAAGTCACAGCCAAGACAAGGCCTTAAGAGTTTGGGCCTTTTCAGGCACAACGCCTACTCTTCCACCTCACTGCAGTTCCAGGTGGCAGGCTACCAGGAGCTGCTTGCCAAATACAACTTACTAACATGGGAAAGCTCAACACCCTTCCTGTTGAAATTATTGGAGAGTTTGAGGGTAAATCTTTGAGCATACTGCAGAAGACAAGTGTGGCTGCTCTAATGGATGCACAGGCAGATGTGGGCAGCTCTGACATGGCGGCAGATTTGCAGGCTGTAGCTTTTATCATGAGATGAACTACTTAGCTAATAAGCACCTTTGATGTCAAAGGAGAAACTTGAGATGTTGTACATGACCTCTTACAGGAATGGTCAAGGTCTTCACAAAAATATGTATGAAGACTGTGTTCTATGAAAGACTTAGGTGCTACCTTCTCAGTGACTTCATACATAAGCTTCCTATTTAAAAAAGCAAGCAAACAAAACCAAACCAACTCCTCCAGAGGGAAAATTCTTAATTTTAGGGCACATTAGTAAAGAGCATATACACACTTGCAGCATCCTGTCTTTCCCATTGCTCCTTGAATTAGGTAGGTGAAATCTCAAGCAATATTGGGAGATATATCAAAGTCGTGTTGCGGGACAAAAAGACCTTTTGAAATTACTGTAGTCCATTCCATAAGGTCCCGTTTAGTACCATTGAGGAAAAGTAGGTATTTAGGACTATTCTGTTCACTTTCCTTCTCTGTTAAAGGATTCTCCTACCAAGAGACTGTCTGTGTAGATTAGTCCTATTGAACTTGAGCATTGTTCATTTTCTTGGAAAAGCTGGTGTGCACTACAGCTTTTTTCGTATACTGGAGATGTGGCTTACTATGCTGTTTCTAGTGGTTTGTGTATGTAGACAATATCTATGCTGTATAATGTATGGTGAACTCTAGCATAACAACAGTAGCATGGCAGAACTGGTGCTAATGATATGTAGCAGTACAATAGATGTTATTTGTTATTTGGTTTATCTTTTCTGAGGTGGACAGCTTCAGAAGAGATTTTATGCTACCAGCGTAAATGAGCTTTGGAGATGGAAGGAGTTCTTACAGTGCTGGCATTTTTGTTGTTCTTGTGCTTAGGCTAAAATTGAATTCATGATTTATACAGACCACATCCTTCCTTTTTGGCTGTAGCTGTCTAAAAATGTGGAAGTGGGCTGATTTTCTGTCCTTATGGCAGATATTCAGCTGGAGGTGATAATCTATCTGGTTCTGTATGGTATTTGTGGTCTTTGTGGTATTTTACAATTAGTAATGGCAGTTAGTAGTGCTAGCTGAAACTAGGTGACTACTAAGTTATTTGTAACACATCCCAGTTGAAACATTTGAAGAGGCCATCTTCTCTTACACTGCAGAGGCAAAGAGCATTTCTCTCTTCTCTTGTGTTGCTCTTTAAAATCCCCAAGAACAGTTAGCTTTATTGGCTTCCATTGTACAAAACAGATGGAAAATATAGTTCACGCTCCTTGTTGCTATGTTGTAAAGCTACTGAACTGTCTCCATGGAAGTAGATTATAAACATTCTTTATATAATATGCTTTGTCAAAGCTTGCACATTCCTTAGCTTGTAAAGAAATGTGGTGTTTGTATGTGTTCCTGATGTTTTTTCTTTCTGTGGCCTCAGTCTGCCATAAAGGCTTGCCAACCTAAGTGTTGTACGTTTCCTTCTGTCTCTTCTTCACTGATGCTTTGTCTTATGCTTGAGATTTTAAGAGCAAAGATGTGCTTTTTAAGTTCCAATATCCAATGTACCATAATAAAAAGAAAATAGAAGTTTTAAAATGCTTTATTTTCTCTAAAATTCCTTTAACTTAGCAAGTTAAGTTTTATTGAAACTGTTTAAAGGGGTTTTTTTGTGTTTTTGACCTCTTCATGGTGGAGGCACTATAACTTGTTCAGAAGAACAGTCTTGACCAGCACATATTTATTTTCCTTTTCTTCTTAGTAAGGCACAGGAATAGCTGTCAAGCAGTATATGTATGGCTGTTTTTGCAGTGACTATGAATATTATTATAATGACTGCGTATTTGTAATAATATGTAATTTATATGTGTTAATGTGTAAGTAGTGTTAATACCAGTCCCACAAATCCTTCCAGTAATTCATATCCAGAGTTAGATAATACATGTACCCAGGCAATGCAAACATAATTTTTTTGTTCTGTTTCTTCAAAATTATTGATCCATCTGAACCAATGCTTTTCATATTTAGCTTCAAAATAAAGATGACTGTAATCTATTCAGTAGATCATTCAGCTACTGTCAAAGTGAAGCTGAGCTGGTAGCGTGCTTTTGTTCTCACTTTCCGTCACAGGTTGATTATTTGGTCCTCTCTGCATAGCTATTCTATTTAGCTGTGATACTCTAGAGAGAACTTTCAGTTACTTTCATTAGAAATTCAGCCCCTGGAATAGTTCTGTGTGAAAAACTATGGTGGTGGCTTGTGGGGATGGCATTAGGGTGCCCTTCTGGATCTCTTCATGAGCCTAGTCTTTCACTGCAGCGTTGTTATACAGGGCTTGGAACATATCAGGAGAGATGAGTATAACCAGGTACATAACCATGAAACTGAGCTGTTCTTCCTATACAGTCCTCTGCATATGAAATAATTTTGCATTCAGTCTCACTGATTTAAATACACAGACACATGCTCTCACTTTCTTGCTCTTTTTTTAAGGTAAAATAGTGTTGATGGATTTTTTGATCAGCTCTACCAGACCAGGTATTATCTTGAATTCAGCTTAAGTGGAAAGGGATTGTGTGTTTGACAACCATTTGCAGGCAATGTTCTGGTTTTGTTGAGCTGGGTTTTTTTTGCCTTGGACAAGATCCATCCTTCACCAAAGACATCAAATCTTCCTACTTATGTCTAGGTGGGTTTCCTGTGAAGAATAGCACTGAACACAAACAGAGAGCATAGGATCTTTAGGGGGAGAGAGTTGTTTTTTCTCCAATGTCTGACCTGGTATGATGTTGTAGTTAATACTGACAAAAAAGAATTAAGCAGCACATTACCAGCTAAACTTAGTTCTAGTAATCATTAAGGAATCTGGTGGTAGCAGCAACTTTGTGAGCAGGAGATATTTTCCTGAGTCTTAAAGAAGCAGGTTTCCTTAATACACAGTGTATTTTGAGTATGCAAAGAAATGGCAAGACTATATTATGCTTTCCCATCTCTAGAAGCTGAGTTCTTGGAATAAATTACAAGTAGTTGACATTATATTTGAGATGTGGTTCTTTTTTTCATAGTTAACTCAAACGGATTATTTATGCAATACGGATCTACTATTTGTTAATTTCTGTATCTTTAACAATCAGTGGGCTGCTGAAATAAACAATGCGAGCAGTTCATTTTAGTTTGTATGCTGTTTTACATTATCTAAAAGCCTGTGTAAATGTGAATGAGAATTGTGGTTAGCTTTCTAAATAGAAGAGCTATATAGGCTTGTGGGGTTTTTTGTTTGGTTTTCCAATGCTAACTGATAAGTAATTCAGACTTGGGTAAAGCAATGCTTGCCTCATTACAGTTTTTGTACCTTAGGCTTAAATAGAACACTGATATGCAAAGTCTGTTTCATGGCAGTCCTTGAACATTTGTCTATAAGCACAAGTGTTTTGGCAGCCCAGGTGTTTCAGGTTTTGAGAGAAGAATCAGTCCAGCAGGACTTTTTACAGAGGCAGGCCTAAGGGAATGTGTGTCCTACTGAATGATCTTTCCCTCTTCTCTGTGTATTGCTTGTGAAAACTTTAAAGACTGCTTGAGGTCAGCAAATAATTTCCTCTAATTATTCCCCAGGGAGAATGAGGTGCTAATGGCTCTGTATCCCTGTTGTGTGTCACTTCCTTATCTATACAGAGGGAAAGGGCAGCTTTTAAAATCAAGGGGGGAAAAAACTACTGCAGCTCAAGTGTTAAAGCTTGTGAAGCTTGCTGCTACAAACTCAGTGGTTCTCAATATCTCTTTTAAAGACTGACAAACATAAACACATGCATTTTGCTGAATTGCTCACAGCCAGATTAGGCTGTTGGTGTCCCTTTAGCTGTGAATTCCTGAGGACTGCATGGTGCTTTGTAGAACAAAGAAATGGTCCGATGAAAAAGCTCTAGATTCAGAGGTCCAGTAATCTCTTCATCAACCTGAGAGCAAAAGTGTGTTGGGGGGGGGGGGGATGCATCAGCTGATGGACCACACATAAGGGCACAAAAATGCGCACACTTCAGTGACAAATATGTGGCATGTCTCAAGTGCCAGACCTGCTTAGGAATTATCCTGATAGTATGACAGCTGAAATGCTTATATATTGAATTACAAATAATCCTGTCTTTTGGCTGTACCAAAGAGTTGCATGTTGTTCCTATGGTGGAGCAATATTTTAAATGAGAGAGATTTGAAACAATACATTGACCCTTTCCAAGGATTAGTTATTTGCTTTATTTTTATCACAATGCTGAAAATACCTGGTATTTTTTAAAATGATAGTGTACTCATGATGTTGAGTATCAGTGGAGTCTTTAACAACCCGTATTTCCCAGAACTGTACTGAAGTTCACTTTACAAAGGTCAGTGAAATTGACTGTTGGTGCCTTGTGTGTTTGTTGTTGTTTGGCTGGTTTTTTTTTCCCCATTTCATTTAATTACATCTCAATGCAGATACCAATCCATCTGTGTGGCAAAAGAGGCTAAGGTGTTTCAATTAATAAAATAGGTGAATTCAGTTGCCTTTAGAAAATTCAGATCAATTAGAAATTTAAAATACAAACTGAAAGGAAGAGTAATGGTAAAACCTACAGCAAAACTGTTTAGACATGATTGTCCTTAGAATAGTATATGATTTGATAATTAGAAACTGATATAACTTCTTCACTCACTTACTGGAGAAGCAAGTCAATCAAGAGGAATGTTCTGAACATGGCTGTAGTCTGTTTCTGCCCTGGTATTGACATAATTAGCAGCTGATCATCTGTGCTCTGGCATAGTCTGTTATTTGGCTTCCTTTTTCTAAGTACTGTGTGCATCAGTTAATATTTGTAGTTCTGAATATATTTTCTTTCTAAGGGCAAATGGCTTCAGTTGCCTCTAGTCTGAATTTACTAGTTTCTGATAATGCACTATGTACTAAATTTTCACTCCTTTCTTGTTAAAATAGCTTTAATAGCAGTGGCAACACTAGTGCTTTATAGGTGGCTGGGATCTCAGAAGAGATGATTTTGTAGTGTGTAATACAACAGAGTTGGAAAGAACAGTATTGTACAAAACAAGAACAGTATAAATGGTTCATTATCAAGATGAGACTAATTGGCATGTGTTGAAAAACAAACAAAGGCCTCTACCTTGTAAAGGGTATTGAATTTTCTCTTGTGTGTCCCTCTGCACACTCAGCATGAGTTGCTGCACACCTGTGTCTGTGGGCTTGGGGAAAGCCTGCAAAATGTCCATTGAAAGAGTGCTCAAACTTCTCCACGAAGAGTTTGTGTCTCTATCTCTGTGGAAGCTTGTTACTTGCTGTTTCCATTGCATTATGTCTCTGCTGCATGTATTCATTAAGAAAGAACAACAAAGAGGGATTTTCCAGGGATGTTTATGAAGTTCTGGTAGGGATGGACCCCACTATCCTATGGTAAGAGCCACCCTGGCCTGTTCATACAGAGGAGACAACTTATTCTTTCCCGGTGAAGCTTTTTGTTCATGTTCATAACTGTGCTTCTTATGAAGACCAAGAGATCTTGTGTTTATCTTTTACCCTGTTTTGATTAGTTGTGGTCTTCTGGGTGATAAGCCGTCAGCTACCACCTGCAGCTGCTGAGCAGAATGTACATTCATTGAGATTTGTGCAAAATCCTAAGTGTTCTTCAATTGTTTTATACCTTTTCTCTTCTATCATGCTTTTCTTGAGTATCTTTTTCCTCTCAGGCTGTAAATCACATGTAAAGTCTAATAGAAACTGAGCACCATCATTTAGGCAATGGCTGCATGAAGAAAAGAATATGCTGATTTGATCTTAGAGGGTCGGTCAAGAGTAAACTGGGCTAACCAATCTTTTAATGACTTTTGCTACCATCATGGAACTAAAACTACATGAACGTTTACATTCTATTCTATTATATATAATTCCTGTAAATGGTCACACTTGGGCTTGCAGCTCACCTTTAATTTCCCAGGCTTGTTAGTTATTCTAGTTTTCCAAGATGAACAAAATGTTCTGCTGTTGTGAAAAGAGGATGTGTTTAACCACTTCATTAAATATGTACTATTAAAATAAGGGGAAGCTGAAAGTCAGAATTTGGCTTGGAAGCAGACTCAGAAGGTACTTTGAGTGTTGAAATAATTACTGCTTTTTATTTGGCAGAGTTTGAAGCTCTAGGGGAAATTTAGTGTGTAATGAAATTTGTCCAGTCTCTTGCATTGCTCAAAGTGCAGGTACCATTTGGTTGTACTGTAACTTGTTTAATAACACTGCAAAGTCCAGTTCTCTGAACTACTCCAGTATAATTGGGGTGTGTTTCCAAATGTGTCAGAGGAATGTCAGCCTAGTGGTGTTTTGGTCTGGAAGAGAGATGCCTATAATTTCTTCTTTAGCTTATTTTACTAGCTAACCTTTAATTCTCTGTGCTTCACAACACTTATTTACTAGTCTTCCTCACAGAATAAATGTTGCTTCTCCTGCCTTTGAGATGCAGAAATGCAGAGCCAGAAAGAGGTGCATACCAGAGCAGTGAAGATCTGCCATAGTTTACTTAAAAATGGCCCAGGACACATGACATTTTAATGCAGTGCAGCTACCTTCCCTGTACAACTTGTGATGGAAAAAGTCTATGCAAAAAGCTTTTCAAGAAGATTCAAAATGTCTCTTCAGTTTTTTAAATTTTATATTGCTGATGTCCTCTCTGAGAGACTCATCCTATGTTTTTAACAAATGGTCGGCTTCACTTCTGTGAATGTAATGAATCCTGGAGGTGCACAGTGGGAGTTTGACAGACTGGAAGTTGCATTAAACAGCTTTTGGTTTTTATTGAAAACATTGTTCTTGGTTCAAAGGAAAGGTAACTATTCTGCCCTGGAATGATAGTAGCCCCTCCTTTATTGACAGCACACCATCTGGTTGTGATAAATTACACGGCCCTGGCAAGGCTGCAGCTTTTCTATAGCAGTGGATGACTTAAAGGTTTCATGTCCAGATGGGTAGAAAATAAGAAATGTATATTGTTTATGGAAATTATGTAGTTCCCTGTCATTGGTCACAAAGCTTTTGCTTCTTTTTATGTCTGTTAAATGTACCTCTAAAGGAAAAATTCAGAAAACAACATAGTGCATGGGATTTTTCAGCAGTTAGGTCTTCCTGCAGGTTCAGTCTCTCCAGTCTGCTGGGGAGAGCTTGAATAACTGATGATGGAAATCTTGAGTATTTCAGGTGGCTTTGGCACCATTTATTGCACCTTATCACCCAAGGACTGTTACTGTATTTCTCACCCAGCAGTAAGAACAGTGCAGATTAATAAAGGGGTTTTCTCAAGAAGTGGTAGTATTGGGTTTGTGTGGTGAAGTGAGGGTGCCACAGGGGTGGCTCCTGTGAGAGAGGTAGAAGCTTCCCCAGCTCTAAGTTGGACCCGTCTCTGGCCAAGGCTGAGCCAATCAGTGACAGTGGTGGTGCCTCTGTGAGAACATACTTAAGAAGAGAAAAAAGAAAACCTTCAGTGGAGAGAGGAGTGGGATGTGAGAGAAACAACCACACAGACACCAAGGTCAGTGAAGAAAGAAGGCAAGGAGATGTGCTGGAGCAGAGGTTCCCGTGCAGCCCATGGTGAGGCAGCTGTGCCTCTGCAGCCATGGAGATCAGTGGTAGAGAGACACTTGCAGCCCAGGGAGGACCCTATGGCCGAGCAGGTGGATATGCCTGAAGGAGTCTGTGACCCTTTGGAGAGCCCACACTGGAGCAGTCTGTGCCTGAAGGACTGCACCCTGTGGGAGGGATCCACCCTGGAGCAGTTAATGAAGAACTGCAGCCTGTGGGAAGGTCTCAGGTTGGAGAAGTTCATGGAGGACTGTCTCCTGTGGGAGGGACACAGTGGAAGAGTGTGAGGAGTCCCCCCCCTGAAGAGGAAGGAGCAGCAGAGACAATGTGTGACGAACTGACCACAACCCCCATTCCTCTTGCCGCTGCACTGCTGAAGGGGAGAACGTAGAGAAAACTGGAGTGAAGCCCGGGAAGAAGGGAGCAGTGGGGGAAGGTGTTGTTAAGATCCATTTTTCTTTTTCATTATTGTCCTCTGATTTGATTAGTAACAATTTTTTTTTTCCCTAAGTTGAGTCTGTTTTGCCCATGATCATAATTGGTGAGTGATCTCTCCTTGTCTCAACCCACAAGGTTTTACCCTTTTTCCTTCTGATTCTTCTTGCCATCCTGCTGGAGGGGGAGGAGTGAGCGAGCAGCTGTGTGGTGGTTATTGCCGGCTGACATGACAGTGGTAGTACTTAAACTTGTTGGTTGTTGTAGTTTTAGGGAGGTAAGTTCCTTTTCTGAAAACTTGCCAAGTAGTCAGTTTGCATCTGTAAGTAAATGTTCAGAGTGATGTTAGGTAGTTTGCTAGCTAATTGGTCCTCCTGGCAATTACTTTTTTTTATTGCTGTCCCTGACAAAGTATTATTAAGTCTTCTGACCTGCCTAATTATGTGATACATTCAGGCTCAGTTCTGTGCTCTGACAAAAAAACCAAACCAAAACAAAAAAAACCATCTGAGTCAATGATCGTTGTTAAACAGAAATGTCTGCAAGGGTCTTGGAGGGGAGAGGCATCTTTGGTTCTCATAGTATCTAAATTCTATAACTCCACTCTAAAACAGGTTTAAATGCTTGTGAGTGGAACATACTGAATGTGACTTACTGTACTGTCTGATGTGTTGAGACTGTTGGCTGGTCTCCGCTGCCAGATTTTCTTTCAGAACACAATTCTAAATTTTCTTGCCAAGCATTACCACTTTTGCTTTAGAATTTTCCTCTATTTGCTGTTTTTATTTGCTTTAAAAAAATAATCACAGTAACATGATGAAGCTTGTTCTTGCCAACTTCTGTTTACCTTTTTGAGGCTAATTGCTGCAGAGGAAAGTGTCATCAACTAACTCAGCAAAGTATTTTAATCTTTCTTACCTGGGCAGAGGTAGCAGTAATACTACTCGTTACTAGTTCTTACTTTACTACCACTTCCATTTTTAGAGCTGGAGTCCTTGCAGTTATATTTGCACAGAGTGGCACAAATAATATGTATATCAGATTTAGATGTAAAGAGAAAACGCTTTGAACCTTGCTTTGCTATGCTTGTTATTTCTGTGGCTAGGCAGTTTGGATGTTCAGGTGGGGATTGGCCACAGGCTGAAATAACTGAAGCCATGTTGAGTTGTAGCTAAAATTCAGTCACGTATTTTATGTATAATGAGCAAAGCACTCTGCAAGTTTGACACAGTCTTTGGCTACCAGGGTACATAAGAAGCAGATGCATATTATTTTGGGGTTTGGCAGGTTGGGACTTCACCTTTTGTAGGCAGAATACCTCACTCAGGAGCTTCGAGCCATTTAGGCTAGATGCCTCATATCTCTTAATGTGCAGCATGCTGATAAGCACAAGTTGCAAAGTGTTAATTATTAGTAGTTTCTCAACATGATGGACTTGAAATTTTATCCTCTGTTGAGGGAGAGAGCTGAAAGTGCAAGGCAGAACTGAATTAATGTGGGTAATTTTAGCTGTTTTCTGTATCTAGTAAATTATAACTTTTATATAATTGTAGGACTTATCAAAGGGAAAGGAGTTTCTGAAAACTGAAACTGTGAGCGTGGTCAAACAGACTGCCCATAGAGATTGTGGAATCTCCATCTGTGGAGACAGAACCCAGCTGGGCATGGTTCTGGGCAACCTGCTCTAGTTTGACCCTGTTTGAGCAGGCAGATTGGACTGTCTGATCTCAAGACATTTCTTCTAACCTAAAGGATACTGTGAAAAATTAAAGTGGTACCTCCTGCAGCGGTAGTACCCTTTTTTCAGCATCTTGGGACATTTTATATTTTTATACAGACTCTAATAAACCTGTAGAGCTCCTTGTACATTCCACAAATGCCTTTTCCAATGCTGTTGGACCATAGGGAAAGGTACAGAGGTTTTCATAGTGATTGTCTGTGCAAGATGCATCCTAGAATGACCTCACTGCATTGACACTTCTTCATGACATCAATTCCTG